>NW_028227365.1:281717-394397 GCF_978045245.1 Mus caroli | reverse complement strand
CGAATTTTTCAGGGATTCTCAGCATATTCCAGTTCCTACAATTTGATTTTCTAATTTTTTGACTTTTTCAGGGTTTCTCATCATATTTCAGGTACTACAAGGTTTTATCTTATTTTTAGACTTTTTCAGTGTTTCTCACCATATTCTAGTACTACAGTGTGATTTTCTCATTTTTCGACTTTTTCAGGGTTTCTCACCATATTCCAAGTCCTACAGGTGTGATTTTCTCATTTTTAGACTTTTTCTGGGTTTCTCATCATATTCCAAGTACTAGAGTGTGATATTCTCATTTTTTCGACTTTTCAGTGTTTCTCACATATTGCATGTACTACAAGTTTTATTTTCTTATTTTTGAACTGCTTCAGGGTTTCTCACCATATTCCAGGTCCTACTGTGTGATTTTCTCATTTTAATACTTTTTTACCATATTCCAGGTACTACAGTGTGATTTTCTCATTTTTTTACTTTTTCAGGATTTCTCATCACATTCCAAGTCCTAGAGTGTGATTTTTGCTTTTTTCGAATTTTTCAGGGTTTCTCAACATATTCCAGGTCCTACAGTTTGTTATTCTCACTTTTCGTCTTTTTCAGGGTTTCTCACTAGCTTCCAAGTCCTACTGCCTGATTTTCTCATTTTCCGACTTCTTTCACGGTTTCTCACCATATTCTGGGTCCTACTGCATGAATTTCTCATGTTTTGACTTTTTCAGGGTTTCTCACCATATTCCAAGTCCTAGAGTGTGATATTCTCATTTTTTGACTTTTTCACTGTTTCTCACCATATTCCAGGTCCTACAGTGCGATTTTCTCTTTTTTTAAAATTTTCGGGGTTTCTTACTTATTCCAGGTTCTACATTGTCATTTTCTCATTTTTGAATATTTCAGGTTTTCCTCAACATATTCCAGGTCCTACACTGTCATTTTCTAATTTGCGACTTTTCAGAGTTTCTCACCATATTCCATGTATTACAGTGTGATTTTCTCATTTTTTGACTTTTTCTGGGTTTCTCACCATATTCCAAGTCCTACAGGGTGATTTTCTCATTTTTTGGACTTTTTCAGAGTTTCTCACCATATTCGAAGTCGTACAGTGTGATTTCTCATTTTGGACTTTTTTCAGGTTTTCTCATCATATTCCAAGTCCTAGAGTGTGATTTTCTCCTTTTTGAATTTTTTCATGTTTTCTCACCATATTCCAGGTCCTACAGTGTGATTTTCTCTTTTTTTGACTTTTCAGGGTTTCTCACCATATTCCAGCTCCTACAGTGTGATTTTCTCATTTTTAGATTTTTTCAGGTTTTCTCATCATATTCCAAGTCCTACAGTGTGATTTTCTCATTTTTTGACTTTTCAAAATTTCTCACCCTATTGCAGGTCCTACAGTATGATTTTCTCATTTGTCGACTTTTTCAGGTTTTCTCACTATATTGCACGTACTAACAGTTTGATTTTCTTATTTTTCGACTGTTTCAGGGTTTCTCACCATATTCCAAGTCCTACTGTGTGATTTTCTCATTTTTAGACTTTTTCAGTGTTTTCTCACATATTCCAGGTACTACAGTGTGATTTTCTCATTTTTTGACTTTTCAGGTTTTCTCATCATATTCCAAATCCTACAGTGTGATTTTCTCTTTTCCGACTTTTTAAAGGGTTTCTTACCATATTCCATGTCCTACTCTGTAATTTTCTCATTTTTCGACTTTTTCAGGGTTTCTCACCATATTGGAGGTCCTACTTGTGTGATTTTCTTATTCTTCGAATTTTTAAGTTTTTCTCACCACATTCCAACTCCTACAGTATATTTTTCTCATTTTTGACTTTTTCATGGTTTCTCATCATATCCAAATCCTACAGTGTGATTTTTTCATTTTTCGACTTTTTCAGGGTTTCTCACCATATTGCAGTACTTCAAGTTTGATTTTCTTATATTTCGACTGTTTCACGGTTTCTCACCATATTTAGGTCCTACTGTGTGATTTTCTCATTTTTTGAATTTTTCAGTGTTTCTCACCATATTCCAGGTCCTACAGTGTGGTTTTCTCATTTTTCAACTTTTTCAGGGTTTCTCACCATATTGGAGGTCCTACAATTGTGATATTCTAATTTTTTAACCTTTTCAGGGTTTCTCTCCATATTCCAGCTCCTACAGTGTATTTTTCTCATTTTTTTACTTTTTCACGGTTTCTCATCATATTCGAAGTCCTACAGTGTGATTTTCTCATTTTTCGACTTTTTTAGGGTTCCTCACCATATTTACAGGTACTACAAGTTTTATCTTATTTTTAGACTTTTTCAGTGTTTCTCACCATATTCCAGGTACTACAGTGTGATTTTCTCATTTTTTGACTTTTTCAGGGTTTCTCATCGTATTCCAAGTCCTAGAGTGTGATTTTCGCATTTTTCGAATTTTTCAGGGATTCTCAGCATATTCCAGTTCCTACAATTTGATTTTCTAATTTTTTGACTTTTTCAGGGTTTCTCATCATATTTCAGGTACTACAAGTTTTATCTTATTTTAGACTTTTTCAGTGTTTCTCACCATATTCTAGGTACTACAGTGTGATTTTCTCATTTTTCGACTTTTTCAGGGTTTCTCACCATATTCCAAGTCCTACAGTGTGATTTTCTCATTTTTAGACTTTTTCTGGGTTTCTCATCATATTCCAAGTCCTAGAGTGTGATATTCTCATTTTTCGACTTTTTCAGTGTTTCTCACCATATTGCATGTACTACAAGTTTTATTTTCTTATTTTGAACTGCTTCAGGGTTTCTCACCATATTCCAGGTCCTACTGTGTGATTTTCTCATTTTAATACTTTTTTAGTGTTTCTCACCATATACCAGGTACTACAGTTTGATTTTCTAATTTTTCGACCTTTCAGTGTTTCTCACCATATCCCAAGTCCTACAGTGTGATTTTCTCATTTTAAGACTTTTTTCAGGGTCTCTCACCATATTGCAAGTCCTACAAGTGTGTTATTTCTTTTTTTTTTTGACTTTTTCATGACTTCTCACCATATTCCAGCTCCTACAGTGTCATTTTCTCATTTTTCGACATTTTCAGGGTTTCTTACCATATTCCAGGTCCTACAGTGTGATTTCTCATTTTAAGACTTTTTCTGTGTTTCTCATCATATTCTGGATCCTAGTGCATGATTTTCTCATTTTTCGACTTTTTGAGGGTTTCTCACCATATTCCAAGTCCTACAGTGTGATTTTCTCATTTTTTGAATTTTTCAGGGTTTCTCATCATATTCCAAATCCTAGAGTGTGATATTCTCATTTTTCGACTTTTTCAGTGTTTGTCACCATATTGCATGTACTACAAGTTTGATTTTCTTATATTTCGACTGTTTCAGGGTTTCTCACCTCATTCCAGGTCCTACTGGGTGATTTTCTCATTTTAATACTTTTTTAGTGTTCTCACCATATTCCAGGTACTACAGTGTGATTTTTTCATTTTTTGACTTTTTTAACGGTTTCTCATCATATTCCAAGTCCTAGAGTGTGATTTTTGCCTTTTTCGTATTTTTCAGGGTTTCTCAACTTATTCCAGGTCTACAGTTTGATTTTCTCATTTTTCGTCTTTTTCAGGGTTTCTCACCAGCTTCCAGGTCCTACTGCGTGATTTTCTCATTTTCGACTTTTTCAGGATTTCTCACCATATTCTGGGTCCTACTACATGATTTTCTCATTTTTCGATGTTTCAGGGTTTCTCACCATATTCCAGTCCTAGAGTGTGATTTTCTCATTTTTTAACTTTTTCATGGTTTCTTACGGTATTCCAGGTTCTACATTGTCATTTTCTCATTTTTCGAATATTTCAGGTTTTCTCAACATATTCCAGGCCCTACACTGTCATTTTATAATTTGCGACTTTTTCAGAGTTTCTACCCATATTCCATGTACTACAGTGTGATTTTTCTCATTTTTTGACCTTTTCAGGGTTTCTCACCATATTTAGGTCCTACTGTGTGATTTTCTCATTTTTTGAATTGTTCAGTGTTTCTCACCATATTCCAGGTCCTACAGTGTGGTTTTCTCATTTTTCAACTTTTTCAGGGTTTCTCACCATATTGGAGGTCCTACAGTTGTGATATTCTAATTTTTTAACCTTTTCAGGGTTTCTCTCCATATTCCAGCTCCTACAGTATATTTTTCTCATTTTTTTACTTTTTCACGGTTTCTCATCATATTCGAAGTCCTACAGTGTGATTTTCTCATTTTTCGACTTTTTTAGGGTTCCTCACCATATTTCAGGTACTACAAGTTTTATCTTATTTTTAGACTTTTTCAGTGTTTCTCACCATATTCCAGGTACTACAGTGTGATTTTCTCATTTTTTGACTTTTTCAGGGTTTCTCATCGTATTCCAAGTCCTAGAGTGTGATTTTCGCATTTTTCGAATTTTTCAGGGATTCTCAGCATATTCCAGTTCCTACAATTTGATTTTCTAATTTTTTGACTTTTTCAGGGTTTCTCATCATATTTCAGGTACTACAAGTTTTATCTTATTTTTAGACTTTTTCAGTGTTTCTCACCATATTCTAGGTACTACAGTGTGATTTTCTCATTTTTCGACTTTTTCAGGGTTTCTCACATTATTCCAAGTCCTACAGTGTGATTTTCTCATTTTTAGACTTTTTCTGGGTTTCTCATCATATTCCAAGTCCTAGAGTGTGATATTCTCATTTTTCGACTTTTTCAGTGTTTCTCACCATATTGCATGTACTACAAGTTTTATTTTCTTATTTTTGAACTGCTTCAGGGTTTCTCACCATATTCCAGGTCCTACTGTGTGATTTTCTCATTTTAATACTTTTTTAGTGTTTCTCACCATATACCAGGTACTACAGTTTGATTTTCTAATTTTTCGACCTTTTCAGGGTTTCTCACCATATCCCAAGTCCTACAGTGTGATTTTCTCATTTTAAGACTTTTTCAGGGTCTCTCACCATATTGCAAGTCCTACAAGTGTGTATTTCTTTTTTTTTTTTTGACTTTTTCATGACTTCTCACCATATTCCAGCTCCTACAGTGTCATTTTCTCATTTTTCGACATTTTCAGGGTTTCTTACCATATTCCAGGTCCTACAGTGTGATTTTCTCATTTTAAGACTTTTTCTGTGTTTCTCATCATATTCTGGATCCTAGTGCATGATTTTCTCATTTTTCGACTTTTTGAGGGTTTCTCACCATATTCCAAGTCCTACAGTGTGATTTTCTCATTTTTTGAATTTTTCAGGGTTTCTCATCATATTCCAAATCCTAGAGTGTGATATTCTCATTTTTCGACTTTTTCAGTGTTTGTCACCATATTGCATGTACTACAAGTTTGATTTTCTTATATTTCGACTGTTTCAGGGTTTCTCACCTCATTCCAGGTCCTACTGGGTGATTTTCTCATTTTAATACTTTTTTAGTGTTTCTCACCATATTCCAGGTACTACAGTGTGATTTTTTCATTTTTTGACTTTTTCACGGTTTCTCATCATATTCCAAGTCCTAGAGTGTGATTTTTGCCTTTTTCGTATTTTTCAGGGTTTCTCAACATATTCCAGGTCCTACAGTTTGATTTTCTCATTTTTCGACTTTTTCAGGGTTTCTCACCAGCTTCCAGGTCCTACTGCGTGATTTTCTCATTTTTCGACTTTTTTCAGGATTTCTCACCATATTCTGGGTCTTACTACATGATTTTCTCATTTTTCGATGTTTCAGGGTTTCTCACCATATTCCAGTCCTAGAGTGTGATTTTCTCATTTTTTAACTTTTTCATGGTTTCTTACGGTATTCCAGGTTCTACATTGTCATTTTCTCATTTTTCGAATATTTCAGGTTTTCTCAACATATTCCAGGCCCTACACTGTCATTTTATAATTTGCGACTTTTTCAGAGTTTCTACCCATATTCCATGTACTACAGTGTGATTTTTCTCATTTTTTGACCTTTTCAGGGTTTCTCACCATATTCCAGGTCCTAAGGTGTGATTTTCTCATTTTAAGACTTTTTCAGTATTTTTCACCATATTCCAAGTACTACAGTGTGATTTTCTATTTTAAGACTTTTTCAGTGTTTCTCACCAAATCCCAGGTCCTACTGCGTGATTTTCTCATTTTTCGACTTTTTCAGGGTTTCTCACCATATTCCAAGTCCTACAGTGTGATTTTCTCATTTTTCGACTTTTTCAGGGTTTCTCACCATATTCCAAGTCCTACAGTGTGATTTTCTCATTTTTTGACTTTTTCAGGGTTTCTCAACATATTCCAAGTCCTAGAGTGTGATTTTTGCTTTTTTCGAATTTTTCAGGGTTTCTCACCATATTCCAGATCCTACAGATTGATTTTCTCATTTTTCGACTTTTTCAGGGTTTCTCACCAGCTTCCAGGTCCTACTGCGTGATTTTCTTATTTTTTGACTTTTTTTTCAGGGTTTCTCACCATATTCTGGGTCCTACTGCATGATTTTCTCATTTTTCGACATTTTCAGGGTTTCTCACCATATTCCAAGTCCTAGAGTGTGATATTCTCATTTAAGACTTTTTCAGTGTTTCTCACCATATTCCAGGTACTCCTGCATGCTTTTCTCATTTTTTGACTTTTTCAGGGTTTCTCACCATATTCCAAATCCTACAGTGTGATTTTTCATTTTTTGACTTTTTCAGGGTTACTCATCTTATTCCAAGCCACACCCATCTTTAAATTTTTAGAAGAAAATGTGAGGCTGTGTTTATATACATCATATGCAGATCGTAAGAGGGATTTAGATTCTCCAGAATCTGACACCCTCTTCTGGAGTGTCTAAAGATAGCTACAGTTTACTTATATCTAATAAATAAATAAATAAATAAATAAATAAATAAATAAATATATAAATAAACATTTTTTTAAAAAGGATAAGAAAGAAAGAAAGACCAGGCAGGCCTGCCATCCTTATCTCTGTCTGTCTGTCTGTCTGTCTGTCTGTCTGTCTGATACCCTGGAACTGGAGAAGGGCCACCATATAGTTGCTGGTAGTTGATCCCAGATTCTCTAGAAGAGGAGACAATGCTGTTAATTGTTTTGTTTTGTTTTTCACTGTTTTTTTTATTACATATTTTCCTCAATTACATTTCCAATGCTATCCCAAAAGTCCCCCATACCTCCCCCCACTTCCCTACCCTCCCATTCTTCTCAGTGGCCCCACACATCTTTAAATTTTTAGAAGTATACGTGAGTCTGTGTTTATGTACATAATATGCAGGCCAAAAGAGGGATTTAGATTCTCCAGAATCTGACACCGTCTTCTGGAGTGTCTGAAGACAGCTAGAGTGTACTTATATCTAATAAATACATAAATAAAAAAATAAGCAAACATTTTTTCAAAAGGATAAGAAAGAAAGAAAGACCAGGCAAGCCTGCCATCCTTATCTCTGTCTGTCTGTCTGACAGTCTGTCTGATCCCCTGGAACTGGAGGTGGGCCACTATATAGTTGCTGATAGTTGATACCAGGTTCTCTGGAAGTGGAGACAGTGATGGTAATTGTTGAGCCCTTTCAGTGGTCCCACCAATCTTTAAATTTTTAGAAGTATATGTGAGGCTGTGTTTATGTACATCATATGCAGACCATAAGAGGGATTTAGATTCTCCAGAATCTGAAACCCTCTTCTGGAGTGTCTGAAGGCAGCTACAGTGTACTTATATCTAATAAATACATAAATAAATAAATAAATAAATAAATAAATAAATAAATAAATAAATAAATAAATAAACATTTCTTTTAAAGGATAAGAAATAAAGAAAGACCAGGCAGGCCTGGCATCCTTATCTCTGTCTGTCTGTCTGTTTGTCTTTCTGATCCACTGGAACTGGAGATGGGCCACAATATAGTTGCTGGTAGTTGATCCCAGGTTCTCTGGAAGAGGAGACAATGCTGTTAATTGTTGAGCCCTTTCAGTGGCCCCACACATCTTTAAATTTTTGGAAGTAAATGTGAGTCTGTGTTTATGTACATCATATGCACACCATAAGAGGGATTTAGATTATCCAGAATCTGACACCCTCTCCTGGAGTGTCTGAAGACCGCTAAAGTGTACTTATATTTAATAAATACATAAATAAATAAATAAACATTTTTAAAAAGGATGAGAAAGAAAAAAAACCAGGCAGGCCTGCCACCCTTGTCTGTCTGTCTGTCTGTCTTTCTGTCTGATACCTTAGAACTGGAGATGAGCCACCATATAGTTGCTGGTAGTTGATCCCAGGTTGTCTGGAAGAGGAGATAATGCTGTTAATTGTTGAGCCCTTTCAGTGACCCCATACATCTTTAAATTTTTGAAGTATATGTGAGGCTGTGTTTATGTACATCATATACAGACCATAAGAGGGAATTAGATTCTCCAGAATCTGACACCATCTTCTGGAGTGTCTGAAGACAGACACAGTGTACTTATATCTAATAAATAAATAAATAAATAAATAAATAAATAAATAAATAAATAAATAATCATTTTTTAAAAAGGATAAGAAAGAAAGAAAGACCAGGGAGGCCTGCCTTCCTTATCTCTGTCTCTCTGTCTGTCTGTCTATCTGTCTGATACCCTGGAACTGGAGATGGGCCACCATATAGGTGCATGAAGTTGAACCCAGGTTCTCTGGAAGAGGAGACAATGCGGTTAATTGTTGAGCCCTTTCAGTGGCTCCACCCATCTGTAAATTTTTAGAAGTATATGTGAGGCTGTGTTTATGTACATCATATGCAGACCATAAGAGGGATTTAGATTCTCCAGAATCTGACACCCTCTTCTGGAGTGTCTGAAGATAGCTACAGTGTACTTTTATCTAATAAATACATAAATAAGTAAATAAACATTTCTTAAAAAGGATAAGAAAGAAAGACCAGGCAGGCCTGCCATCGTTATCTCTATATGTCTGTCTGTCTGTCTCTCTGTCTGATCCTCTGGAACTGGAGATGGGCCACCATATAGTTGCTGGTAGTTGATCCCAGGTTCTCTGGAAGAGGAGACAATGCTGTTAATGGTTGAGCCCATACAGTGGCCCCACACATCTTTAATTTTTGGAAGTAAATGTGAGTCTGTGTTTATGTACATCATATTCAGCCCATAAGAGGGATTTAGATTCTCCAGAATCTGACACCTTCTTCCTGATGTCTGAAGACAGCTACAGTGTACTTATATCTAATAAATACATAAATAAAGAAATAAACATGTTTTAAAAAGGATAAGTAAGAAAGAAAGACCAGGCAGGCCTGCCATCCTTATCTCTGTCTGTCTGTCTGTCTGTCTGATCCCCGGGAACTGGAGATGGGCTACCTTATAGTTGCTGGTAGTTGATCCCAGGTTCTCTGGAAGAGGAGACAATGCTGTTAATTGTTGAGCCCTTTCAGTGGCCCCACCCATCTTTAAATTTTTAGAAGTATATGTGAGGCTGTGTTTTTGTACATCATATGCAGACCATAAGAGGGATTTAGATTCTCCAGAATCTGACACACTCTTCTGGAGTGTCTGAAGACAGCTACAGTGTACTTATATCTAATAAATACATAAATAAATAAATAAATAAATAAATAAATAAATAAATAAATAAACATTTTTTAAAAGGGATAAGAAAGAAAGAAAAACCAGGCAGGCCTTCCATCCTTGTCTGTCTTTCTCTCTGTCTGTCTGTCTTGCCTAGCCCCTTGCGTAGCCTAGCCTAGCCCCTTGCCTTGCCTAGCCTAGCCCAGCCCTGCCTTGCCTAGCCCTGCCTATCCCTGTCTTTAACCAGGCTGGCCTCGAAGTCAGAAACTGACTGCTTCTGCCTCCAGAGTGCTCTCATTAAGAGCTCAAGCCACCACTGACTGTTGGGTTTTCTAAGTCTTACATAGGTATGGTCTGTTTCTCAGCTGTGAAACCCTAATTAACACATGTAGTCTGTCCTAGGTCAGCCATAGCTACAGACTGAGGCCTTTTCTAAAACAAAACAAAAGAAAACAAAAAATAGAAATAATAAAATAAATAAATTAAGCAACCACATGATAACTTTTCTTTCTTTCAATGATACTCAGAGCTTGAAGCAGTTCACCCATGAGACCTCAGCTCTGGACATTGAGGCTGTTTCCCTAACAAGTATTATGGCTGAACCTGAGGGGTTCTACTGCTGATTTGTGTCCCCCTCTTTAAAAAAATAGTTGTTTTCAAAGGCTGCAGGTTCTTAGCCCTGTTCCTTGTTACAGTTGAGTCACAGCCCTGAAAGTTCAGTGGTAGTTAAAGGCACTGAGAAGGGCTTCCTCTAGACATCAAAGACCAAGTCTTTGTTATTAAAAAGTTAATCTGGATTGCCCCACCCCCTGGCATCCTTAGAATTCCTAGAAAGGAAGGCAGGGACCTGGGCAGAAGGGTGCAAGTCTACTGCTGTTTGTAAGTGGTAACAGAAAGCTTTCTCTTTTTGGTACCCTACCCCAAGTTACACTGTCACTTCTTTTTCCTAGTTGTTGTTTTGTCGGTTTATTCTCAACATAGACCCTTTTCCTTCCTAACCTTGGCTGTCCTGAACCTTACTGTCCTTGAACTCAGTGATTTGCCTGTCTTGCTGGGATGAAACTGTGAGCTACCATCCAGAAGGAAGCACCCTGCTGAGGTTAGATTGGGGTCTCTTCCATTTTCCTCTATGAACATGCATATGGCAGGCCTGTTCTTTCTTTTTTACTTTTCCTTTTCTTTTTAAAGATTTATATATTTATTATATTTAAGTATGCTGTAGCTATCTTCAGACAGTCCAGAAGAGGGTGTCAGATTCTGAAGAATCTAAATCATTCCTATTGTCTGCATATGATGTATATAAACACAGCCTCACATATACTCAAAAAAAAAAAAAGAAAGAAAGATGTGGCTACAGAGAGGGCTCAACAATTAAGGGCATTGTCTCCTCTTCCAGAGAACCTGGGCTCAATTACCAGTATTATATATGGTGGCCCATCTCCAGTTCCAGGGGATCTAATACTCTGTTCTGGAGTCTGTGGGCACAGCATACACATGCAAAACATTCTTACACAATCATTGAGAGAGGAGAGAGAGGGGTTGAGAGAGAGGGGAGGTAATCATACCTCCTGACGAGTTTGAAGACCTGAGCTTCATCACTCACACAAATAAATAAATGCAAAATATTTTTAAAAAATAAACTCTGCCATTGCCCTTTAAAAATTCCTAGAAAACAAGTTTTATAAGCAACAGTTATATTTACTATATCTAAAGTACAGTCATGAGCATATTCTCTAAATAGAAAAAGGCCTGTTAGTCTTAGAAATGGAAAAGACAAACCAAGGAAGGTTTGCAATTACATAATGAGGCAGCTCAGCCCAGCTCTTAGGTTGGAAATAAGACTGGAGAATACGATACACCTGAAGACAGCCAGCCATTGCTTTTTGTTTTGGAGGCTGAAAGGATACACCTGAAGACAGCCAATGCTGTGTGATGGTGATCTGGTATTTTTTTTTTAATTTTTAAAAACTTTAACACTTTTTATAAAACCTTTTTCTTTCTTTCTTTCTTTCTTTCTTTCTTTCTTTCTTTCTTTCTTTCTTTCTTTCTTTCTTTCTTTCTTTCTTCCTTTCTTTCTTTCTGTCTTTCTTTCTTTCCCTAGCCTACCCTAGCCTACCCTAGCCTACCCTAGCCTACCCTAGCCTACCCTAGCCTACCCTAGCCTACCCTAGCCTACCCTAGCCTACCCTAGCCTACCCTAACCTTCCCTAGCCTACCCTAGCCTACCCTAGCCTACCCTAGCCTTGCCTAGCCTACCCTAGCCTTCCCTAGCCTTCCCTAGCCTTCCCTAGCCTTCCCTAGCCCTGCCTAACCCTGTCTTTCACCAGGGTGGCCTCGAACTCAGAAACTGACTGCCTATGCCTACAGAGTGCTCTCATTAAGAGCTTGAGCCACCACTGAAGGTATGCAGACCATAAGAGGGATTTAGATTTTCCTGAATTTGACACCCTCTTCTTGAGTGTCTGAAGACAGCTACTGTGTACTTATATCTAATAAATACATAAATAAATAATTAAATAAACATTTTTTAAAAGGATAAGAAAGAAAGAAAAGGCAGGCCTGCCCTCCTTAGCTCTGTCTGTCTGTCTGTCTTTCTGATCCCTGAGAAATGGAGATGGGACACCATATAGTTGCTGGTAGTTGATCCCAGGTTCTCTGGAAGAGGAGACAATGCTGTTAATTGTTGAGCTTTTTCAGTGGCCCCACCCTTCTTTAAATTTTTGAAGTATATGTGAGGCTCTCTTTAGGTACACCATGTGCAGATCATAAGAGGGATTTAGATTCTCCAGAATCTGACACCCTCTTCTGGAGTGTCTGAAAACAGCTACAGTGTACTTATATCGAATAAATAAATAAATAAATAAATAAATAAATAAATAAATAAATAAATAAATAAACATTTTTTAAAAAGGATAAGAAAGAAAGAAGACCTGGCAGTCCTGCCATCCTTATCTCTGTCTGTTTGTCTGTCTGTCTGTCTGTCTGTCTGATCCTCTGATACTGGATATGGGCCACCATATAGTTGCTGGTAGTTGATCCCAGGTTCTATGGAAGAGGAGACAATGCTGTTAATTGTTGAGACCTTTCAGTGGTCCCACCCATCTTTAAATTTTTAGAAGTATATGTGAGGCTGTGTTTATGTACATCATATGCAGACCATAAGAGGGATTTAGATTCTGCAGAATCTGACACCTTCTTCTGGAGTGTCTGAAGACAGCTACAGTGTACTTATATCTAATAAATACATAAATAAATAAATAAGTAAACATTTTTTCAAAAGGATAAGAAAGAAAGAAAGACCAGGCAGGCCTGCCATCCTTATATCTGTCTGTCTGTCTGTCTTTCTGATCCTCTGGAACTGGAGATGGGCCACCATATAGTTGCTGGTAGTTGATCCCAGGTTCTCTGGAAGAGGAGATAATGCTGTTAATTGTTGAGCCCTTTCAGTGGCCCCACCTTTCATTAAAATTTTTGAAGTATATCTGAGGCTGTGTTTATGTACATCATATGCAGACCAGAAGATGGTTTTAGATTTTTCAGAATCTGACACCGTCTACTGGAGTTTCTGAAGACAGCTACAGTGTACTTATATCTAATAAATACATAAATAAATAAATTAATAAATAAATAAACATTTTTTATAAAGGATAAAAAAGAAAGAAAAATCAGGCAGGCCTGCCATCCTTATCTCTGTCTGTCTGTCTGTCTGTCTGTCTGAACCTCTGGAACTGCATATGGGCCACCATATATTTGCTGTTAGTTTTTCCCAGGTTCTCTGGAAGAGGAGACAATGCTGTTAATTGTTGAGCCCTTTCAGTGGCCCCACCCATCTTTAAATGTTTAGAAGTATTTGTGAGGCTGTGATTATGTACATCATATGCAGACCATAAGAGGGATTTAGATTCTCCAGAATCTGACACCCTTTTCTGGACTGTCTGAAGACAGCTACAGTGTACTTATATCAAATAAATACATAAATAAATAAATAAATAAATAAATAAATAAATAAATAAATAAACATTTTTTAAAGAGGATAAGTAAGAAAGAAAGACCTGGCAAGCCTGCCATCCTTATCTCTGTCTGTCTGTCTGTCTGTCTGATCCCCTGGAACTGCAGATGGTCCACCATATAGTTGCTGGTAGTTGATCCCAGGTTCTCTGGAAGAGTAGACAATGATGTTAATGGTTGAGCCCTTTCAGTGGTCCCACCCATCTTTAAATTTTTATAATTATATGTGAGGCTGTGTTTATGTACATCATATGCAGACCATAAGAGGGATTTAGATTCTCCAGAATCTGACACCCTCTTCTGGAGTGTCTGAAGACAGCTACAGTGTACTTATATCTAATAAATACATAAATACATAAAAAAATAAATAAATAAACTTTTTTAAAACAGGATAAGAAAGAAAGAAAGACCAGGCAGGCCTGCCATTCTTATCTCTGTCTGTCTGTCTGTCTGTCTGTCTGTCTGTCTGACAGTCTGTCTGATCCCCTGGAACTGGAGGTGGGCCACTATATAGTTGCTGATAGTTGATCCCAGGTTCTCTGGAAGTGGAGACAGTCATGGTAATTTTTGAGCCCTCTCAGTGGCCCCACACATCTTTAAATTTTTAGAAGTATACGTGAGTCTGTGTTTATGTACATCATATGCAGGCCATAAGAGGGAATTAGATTCTCCAGACTCTGACACCCTCTTCTGGAGTGTCTGAAGACAGCTACAGTGTACTTATATCTAATAAATACATAAATAAATAAATAAGTAAACATTTTTTCAAAAGGATAGAAAGAAAGAAAGACCAGGCAGGCCTGCCATCCATATCTCTGTCTGTCTGTCTGTCTGTCTGTCTGTCTGATCCCCTGGAACTGTAGATGGGCCACCATATAGTTGCTGGTAGTTGAGCCGAGGTTCTCTGAAAGAGGAGACAATGCTGTTCATTGTTGAGCCCTTTCAATGTCCCCACCCATCTTTAAATATTTAGAACTGTATGTTAGGCTGTGTTTATGTACTTCATATGCAGACCATAAGAGGGATTTAGATTCTCCAGAATCTGACACCCTTTTCTGGACTGTCTGAAGACAGCTACAGTGTACTTATATCTAATGAATAAATAAATAAATTAATAAATAAATAAATAAATAAATAAACATTTTTTAAACAGGATAAGTAAGAAAGAAAGACATGGCAGGCCTGCCATCCTTATCTCTGTCTGTCTGTCTGTCTGTCTGTCTGATCCCCTGGAACTGCAGATGGGCCACCATATAGTTGCTGATAGTTGATCCCAGGTTCTCTGGAAGAGGAGACAATGATGTTAATTGTTGAGCCCTTTCAGTGGTCCCACCCATCTTTAAATTTTTAGAATTATATGTGAGGCTGTGTTTATGTACATCATATGCAGACCATAAGAAGGATTTAGATTCTCCAGTATCTGACACCCTCTTCTGGAGTGTCTGCAGACAGCTACAGTGTACTTATATCTAATAAATAAATAAATAAATAAATAAATAAATAAATAAATAAATAAATATTATTTCAAAGAATAAGAAAAAAAGAAAGACCAGGCAAACCTGCCATCCATATCTCTGTTTGTCTGTCTGTCTGTCTGTCTGTCTGATCCCAGGGAACTGGAGATGAGCCACCATATAGTTGCTGGTCGTTGATCCCAGGTTCTCTGGAAGAGGACATAATGCTTTTAATTGTTGAGCCCTTTCAGTGGCCCCACCCTTCATTAAATTTTTAGAAGTATATCTGAGGCTATGTTTATGTATATCATATGCAGACCAGAAGATGGTTTTAATTTCTTCAGAATCTGACACCCTCTACTGGAGTGTCTGAAGACAGCTACAGTGTACTTATATCTAATAAATACATAAATAAATTAATTAATAAATAAATAAACATTTTTTAAAAAGGATAAGAAAGAAAGAAAAATCAGGCAGGCCTGCCATCCTTATCTCTCTCTGTCTGTCTGTCTGTCTGTCTGATCCTCTGGAACTGGATATGGGCCACCATATATTTGCTGGTAGTTTTTCCCAGGTTCTCTGGAAGAGGAGACAATGCTGTGAATTGTTGAGCCCTTTCAGTGGCCCCAACCATCTTTAAATTTTTAGAGGTAAATGTGAGGCTGTATTTATGTACATCATATGCAGACCCTAAGAGTGATTTAAATTCTTCAGAATCTGAAACCCTCTTCTGGAGTGTCTGAAGACAGCTATAGTGTACTTATATCTAATAAATACATAAATAAATAAATAAATAAATAAATAAATAAATAAATAAACATTTTTTAATCAGGATAAGTAAGAAAGAAAGACCAGGCAGGCCTGCCTTCCTTATCTCTGTCTGTCTGTCTGTCTGATCCCCTGGAACTTCAGATGCGCCACCATATAGTTGCTGGTAGTTGATCCCAGGTTCTCTGGAAGAGGAGACAATGCTGTTAATTGTTGAGCCCATTCAGTGGCCCCACCCATCTTTAAATTTTTAGAAGTATACTTGAGTCTGTGTTTATGTACATCATATGCAGAACATAAGAGGTATTAGTTTCTCCAGAATCTGACACCCTCTTCTGGAATGTCTGAAGAAAGCTACAGTGTACTTATATCTAATAAATAAATAAATTAATTAATTAATTAATTAATTAATAAGTAAACATTTTTTCAATTGGATAAGAAAGAAAGAAAGACCAGGCAGGCCTGCCATCCTCATCTCTGTCTGTCTGTCTGTCTATCTATATGATCCTTTGGAACTGAAGATAGGCCACCATATAGTTGTTGGTAGTTGATCCCAGGTTCTCTGGAAGAGGAGTCAGTGCTGTTAATTGTGAGCCCTTTCAGTGGCCCCACCCATCTTTAAATTTTTAGGAGTATATGTGTGGCTGTGTTTATGTACATCATATGCAGACCATAAGAGGGATTTAGAATCTCCAGAATCTGACACCCTCTCTGGAGTGTCTGAAGACAGCTACAGTGTACTTATATCTAATAAATACATAAATAAATAAATAAATAAATAAATAAATAAATAAATAAACATTTTTTAAAAAGATAAGAAAGAAAGAAAGACCTGGCAGGCCTGCCATCCTTATCTCTGTCTGTCTGTCTGTCTGTCTGTCTGTCTGTCTTTTCCTCTGGTACTGGAAATGGGCCAGCATATAGTTGCTGGTAGTTGATCCCAGGTTCTCTGAAAGAGGAGACAATGCTGTTAATTGTTTACCGCTTTCAGTGGCGCCACTCATCTTTAAATTTTTAGAAGTAATTTTGAGGCTGTGTTTATGTACATTATATTCAGACCATAAGAGTGATTTAGATTCTCCAGAAGCTTGCACCCTCTTCTGGAGTGTCTGAAGACACTACAGTGTACTTATATATAATAAATACATGAATAAATAAATAAGTAAACTTTTTTTAAAAAGGATAAGAAAGAAAGAAAGACCAGGCAGGCCTGCCATCCTTATCTCTGTCTGTGTGTCTCTCTGTCTGTCTGTCTGATCCCCTGGAACTGGAGATGGGCCACCATATAGTTGCTGGTAGTTGATCCCAGGTTCTCTGGAAGAGGAGACAACGCTCTTAATTGTTGAGCCCTTTCAGTGGCCCCACCCATCTTTAAATTTTTAGAAGTATACTTGAGTCTGTGTTTATGTATATCATATGCAGACCATAAGAGGTATTTAGATTCTCCAGAATCTGACACCCTCTTCTGGAGTGTCTGAAGACAGCTACAGTGTACTTATATCTAATAAATAAATAAATAAATAAATAAATAAATAAATAAATAAATAAGTAAACATTTTTTCAAAAGGATAAAAAAGAAAGAAAGACCAGGCAGGCCTGCCATCCTTATATCTGACTGTCTGTCTGTCTCTCTGATCCCCTGGAACTGGAGATGGGCCACCATATAGTTGCTGGTAGTTAATCAGAGGTTCTCTGGAAGAGGAGACAATGCTGTTAATTGTTGAGCCCTTTCAATGGCCCCACCCATCTTTAAATTTTTAGAAGTGTATGTGAGGCTGTGTTTATGTACATCATATGCAGACCATAAGAGGGATTTAGATGCTCCATAAACTGACACACTCTTCTGGAGTGTCTGAAGATAGCTACAGTGTACTTATATCTAATAAATACATGAATAAATAAATAAATAAACATTTTTTAAAAAGGATAAGAAAGAAAGAAAGACCAGGCAAGCCTGCCGTCCTTATCTCTTTCTGTCTGTCTTTCTCTCTATATGATCCTTTGGAACTGGAGATAGGCCACCATATAGTTGCTGGTAGTTGATCCCAGGTTCTCCGGAAGAGGAGACAATGCTGTTAATTGTTGAGCCCTTTCAGTGGCCCCACCCATCTTTAAATTTTTAGAAGTATATGTGAGGCTGTGTTTATATACATCATATGCAGACCATAAGAGGGATTTAGATACTCCAGAATCTGACACCCTCTTCTGAAGTGTGTGAAGACAGCTACATTGTACTTATATCTAATAAATACATACATACATACATACATAAATAAATAAATAAATAAATAAATACATACATAAACATTTTTTAAAAGGATAAGAAAGAAAGTAAGACCAGGCAGGCCTGCCATCCTTATCTCTGTCTGTCTGTCTGTCTGTCTGACAGTCTGTCTGATCCCCTGGACGTGGAGGTGGGCCACTATATACTTGCTGATAGTTGATCCCAGGTTCTCTGGAAGTGGAGACAGTGATGGTAATTGTTGAGCCCTTTCAGTGGTCCCACCCATCTTTAAATTTTTAGAAGTATATGTGAGGCTGTGTTTATGTACATCATATGCAGACCATAAGAGGGATTTAGATTCTCCAGAATCTGACACCCTCTCTTGGAGTGTCTGAAGACGGCTACAGTGTACTTATATCTAATAAATAAATAAATAAATAAATAAATAAATAAATAAATAAACAAACATTTTTTTTAAAGGATAAGAAATAAAGAAAGACCAGGCAGGCCTGCCATCCTTATCTCTGTCTCTCTGTCTGTCTGTCTGTCTGATCCACTGGATTGGAGATGGGCCACCATATAGGTGCTGGTAGTTTATCCCAGGTTCTCTGTAAGAGGAGACAATGTTGTTAATTGTTGAGATTTTAGAGTGGCCCCAACCTTCTTTAAATTTTTAGAAGTATATGTGAGGATGTGTTTATGTACATCATATGCAGACCATAAGTGGGATTCAGATTCTCCAGATTCTAACACCCTCTACTGGAGAGTCTGAAGACAGCTACAGTGTACCTATATCTAATAAATAAATAAATAAATAAATAAATAAATAAATAAATAAATAAATAAATAAATAAACATTTTTTATAAAGGATAAGAAAGAAAGAAAGAAAGACCAGGCAGGCCTGCCTTCCTTATCTCTGTTTGTCTGTCTGTCTGTCTGTCGTTCTGATCCCATGGAACTGGGGATGGGCCACCATATAGTTGTTGGTAGTTGACCCAGGTTCTCTGGAAGAGGAGACAATGATGTTAATTGTTCAGTCCTTTCAGTGGCCACAGCCATCTTTAAATTTTTAGAAGTAAATGTGAGGCTGAATTTATGTACATCATATGCAGATCATAAGAGTGATTTAAATTCTCCAGAATCTGACACCCTCTTCTGGAGTGTCTGAAGACAGCTACAGTGTACTTATATCTAATAAATAAATAAATAAATAAATAAATAAATAAATAAATAAATAAATAAACATTTTTTCAAAAGGATAAGAAAGAAAGAAAGACCAGGCAGGCCTGCCATCCTTATCTCTGACTGTCTGTCTGTCTGTCTGTCTGATCTCCTGGAACTGGAGATGGGCCACCATATAGTTGCTGGTAGTTGATCCGAGGTTCTCTGGAAGAGGAGACAATGCTGTTCAAGGTTGAGCCCTTTCAATGGCCCCACCCATCTTTAAATGTTTAGAACTGTATGTGAGGCTCTGTTTATGTACATCATATGCAGGCCATAAGAGGGATTTAGATTCTCCATAATCTGACACCCTCTTCTGGAGTGTCTGAAGACAGCTACAGTGTACTTATATATAATAAACACATAAATAAATAAATAAATAAATAAACATTTTTTTAATTAAATGATAAGAAAAAAAGAAAGACCAGGCAGGCCTGCCATCCATATCTCTGTTTGTCTGTCTGTCTGTCTGTCTGATCCCTGGGAACTGGAGATGAGCCACCATATAGTTGCTGGGAGTTGATCCCAGGTTCTCTGAAAGAGGAGACAATGCTGTTAATTGTAGAGCTCTTTCAGTGGCCCCACCCTTCATTAAATTTTTAGAAGTATATCTGAGGCTGTGTTTATGTACATCATATGCAGACCAGAAGATGGTTTTAGATTCTTCAGAACCTGACACCCTCTACTGGAGATCTTAAGACAGCTACAGTGTACTTATATCTAAAAAATACATAAATAAATAAATTAATAAATAAATAAACATTTTTTAAAAAGGATAAGGAAGAAAGTAAAATCAGGCAGTCCTGCCATCCTTATCTCTGTCTGTCTGTCTGTCTGTCTGTCTGATCCTCTGGAACTGGATATGGGCCACCATATATTTGCTGGTAGTTTTTCCCAAGTTCTCTGGAAGAGGAGACAATGATGTTAATTGTTCAGTCCTTTCAGTGGCCACAGCCATCTTTAAATTTTTAGAAGTAAATGTGAGGCTGAATTTATGTACATCATATGCAGATCATAAGAGTGATTTAAATTCTCCAGAATCTGACACCCTCTTCTGGAGTGTCTGAAGACAGCTACAGTGTACTTATATCTAATAAATACATAAATAAATAAATAAATAAATAAATAAATAAATAAACATTTTTTAAAAAGGATAAGAAAGAAACAAAGACCTGGCAGGCCTGCCATCCTTATCTCTGTCTGTCTGTCTGTCTGTCTGTCTGATCCTCTGGTACTGGATATGGGCCACCATATAGTTGCTGGTAGTTTATCCAAGGTTCTCTGGAAGAGGAGACAATGCTGTAAATTGTTGAGCCCTTGCAGTGGCCCCACACTTCATTAAATTTTTAGAAGTATATCTGAGGCTGTGTTTATGTACATCATAATCAGACCATAAGAGTGATTTAGATTCTCCAGAAACTGACACCCTCTTCTGTAGTGTCTGAAGACAGCTACAGTGTACTTATATCTAATAAATACATAAATAAATAAATAAACAAATAAATAAATAAACATTTTTTAAAAAGGATAAGACAGAAAGAAAGACCAGGCAGGCCTGCCACCCTTATCTCTGTCTGTCTGTCTGTCTGTGTGAAACCCTGGAACTGGAAGTGGGCCACCATATAGTTGCTGGTAGTTTATCCAAGGTTCTCTGGAAGAGGAGACAGTGCTTTTAAATGTTGAGCCCTTTCTGTAGCCCCACCCATCTTTCAATTTTTAGAAGTATATGTGAGGCTGTGTTTATGTACATCATATGCAGACCATAAGAGGGATTTAGATTCTCCAGAATCTGACACCCTCTTCTGGAGTGTCTGAAGACAGCTACAGTTTACTTATATCTAATAAATACATACATAAATAAATAAATGAATAAATAAATAAATAAATAAACATTTTTTAAAAAGGATAAGAAAGTAAGATAGACCAGGCAGGCCTGCCACCCTTATCTCTGTCTGTCTGTCTGTCTGTCTGTCTGTCTGATACCCTGGAACTGTAGATTGGCCACCATAGTGTTGCTGGTAGTTGATTCCAGGTTCTCTGGAAGAGGAGACAATGCTGTTAATTGTTGAGCCCTTTCATTGGCCCCACCCATCTTTAAATATTTAGAAGTATATGTGAGGCTGTGTTTATGTACATCATATGCAGACCATAAATGTGATTTAGATTCTCCAGAATCTGACACCCTCTTCTGGAGTGTCTGAGGACAACTACAGTGTACTTATATCAAATAAATATATAAATAAATAAATAAATAAATAAATAAATAAACATTTTATAAACAGGATAAGAAAGAAAGTAAGACCAGGCAGGCCTGCCATCCTTATCTCTGTCTGTCTGTCTGTCTGTCTGACAGTCTGTCTGATCCCCTGGACGTGGAGGTGGGCCACTATATACTTGCTGATAGTTGATCCCAGGTTCTCTGGAAGTGGAGACAGTGATGGTAATTGTTGAGCCCTTTCAGTGGTCCCACCCATCTTTAAATTTTTAAAAGTATATGTGAGGCTGTGTTTATGTACATCATATGCAGACCATAAGAGGGATTTAGATTCTCCAGAATCTGACACCCTCTCTTGGAGTGTCTGAAGACGGCTACAGTGTACTTATATCTAATAAATAAATAAATAAATAAATAAATAAATAAATAAATAAACAAACATTTTTTTTAAAGGATAAGAAATAAAGAAAGACCAGGCAGGCCTGCCATCCTTATCTCTGTCTCTCTGTCTGTCTGTCTGTCTGATCCACTGGACTGGAGATGGGCCACCATATAGGTGCTGGTAGTTTATCCCAGGTTCTCTGTAAGAGGAGACAATGTTGTTAATTGTTGAGCTTTTAGAGTGGCCCCAACCTTCTTTAAATTTTTAGAAGTATATGTGAGGCTGTGTTTATGTACATCATATGCAGACCATAAGAGGGATTCAGATTCTCCAGATTCTAACACCCTCTACTGGAGAGTCTGAAGACAGCTACAGTGTACCTATATCTAATAAATAAATAAATAAATATATAAATAAATAAATAAATAAATAAATAAATAAACATTTTTTAAAAAGGATAAGAAAGAAAGTAAAATCAGGCAGTCCTGCCATCCTTATCTCTGTCTGTCTGTCTGTCTGTCTGTCTGTCTGATCCTCTGGAACTGGATATGGGCCACCATATATTTGCTGGTAGTTTTTCCCAAATTCTCTGGAAGAGGAGACAATGATGTTAATTGTTCAGTCCTTTCAGTGGCCACAGCCATCTTTAAATTTTTAGAAGTAAATGTGAGGCTGAATTTATGTACATCATATGCAGATCATAAGAGTGATTTAAATTCTACAGAATCTGGCACCCTCTTCTGGAGTGTCTGAAGACAGCTACAGTGTACTTATATCTAATAAATACATAAATAAATAAATAAATAAATAAACATTTTTTAAAAAGGATAAGAAAGAAACAAAGACCTGGCAGGCCTGCCATCCTTATCTCTGTCTGTCTGTCTGTCTGTCTGTCTGATCCTCTGGTACTGGATATGGGCCACCATATAGTTGCTGGTAGTTTATCCAAGGTTCTCTGGAAGAGGAGACAATGCTGTAAATTGTTGAGCCCTTTCAGTGGCCCCACCCTTCATTAAATTTTTAGAAGTATATCTGAGGCTGTGTTTATGTACATCATAATCAGACCATAAGAGTGATTTAGATTCTCCAGAAACTGACACCCTCTTCTGTAGTGTCTGAAGACAGCTACAGTGTACTTATATCTAATAAATACATAAATAAATAAATAAACAAATAAATAAATAAATAAACATTTTTTAAAAAGGATAAGACAGAAAGAAAGACCAGGCAGGCCTGCCACTCTTAACTCTGTCTGTCTGTCTGTCTGTGTGAAACCCTGGAACTGGAAGTGGGCCACCATATAGTTGCTGGTAGTTTATCCAAGGTTCTCTGGAAGAGGAGACAGTGCTTTTAAATGTTGAGCCCTTTCTGTAGCCCCACCCATCTTTCAATTTTTAGAAGTATATGTGAGGCTGTGTTTATGTACATCATATGCAGACCATAAGAGGGATTTAGATTCTCCAGAATCTGACACCCTCTTCAGGAGTGTCTGAAGACAGCTACAGTTTACTTATATCTAATAAATACATACATAAATAAATAAATGAATAAATAAATAAATAAATAAACATTTTTTAAAAAGGATAAGAAAGTAAGAAAGACCAGGCAGGCCTGCCACCCTTATCTCTGTCTGTCTGTCTGTCTGTCTGTCTAATACCCTGGAACTGTAGATTGGCCACCATAGTTTTGCTGGTAGTTGATTCCAGGTTCTCTGGAAGAGGAGACAATGCTGTTAATTGTTGAGCCCTTTCATTGGCACCACCCATCTTTAAATATTTAGAAGTATATGTGAGGCTGTGTTTATGTACATCATATGCAGACCATAAATGTGATTTAGATTCTCCAGAATCTGACACCCTCTTCTGGAGTGTCTGAAGACAACTACAGTGTACTTATATCAAATAAATAAATAAATAAATAAATAAATAAATAAATAAATAAATAAATAAACATTTTATAAACAGGATAAGAAAGAAAGAAAGACCAGGCAGGCCTGCCATCCTTATCTCTGTCTCTCTGTCTGTCTGTCTACAGTCTGTCTGATCCCCTTGGACTCGAGATGGGCCACCATATAGTTGCTGGTAGTTGATCCCAGGTTCTCTGGAAGAGGAGACAATGCTGTTAATTGTTGAGCCCTTTCAGTGGCTCCACCCATCTTTAAATTTTTAGAAGTGTATGTGAGGCTGTGTTTATGTACATGATATGCAGACCATAAGAGGGATTTAGATTTTCCAGAATCTGACACCCTCTTCTGGAGTGTCTGAAGACAGCTAATGTGTACTTATATCTAATAAACACATAAATAAATAAATAAACATTTTTTAAAAAGTATAAGAAAGTAAGAAAGACCAGGCAGGCCTCCATATTTATGTGTGTCTCTCTGTCTGTCTGTGTGATACACTGGAACTGGAGATGGGCCACCATATAGTTGCTGGTAGTTTATCTAAGGTTCTCTGAAAGAGGAGACAATGCTGTTAATTGTTGAGCCCTTTCTGTGGCCAACCCATCTTTAAATTTTTAGAAGTATATGTGAGGCTGTTTTTATGTACATCATATGCAGACCATAAGAGGGATTTAGATTTTCCAGAATCTGACACCCTCTTCCTGAGTGTCTGAAGACAGCTACAGTTTACTTATATCTAATAAATACATAAATAAATAAATGAATGAATGAATAAATAAATAAATAAATAAATAAATAAATAAATAAATAAATAAATAAACATTTTTAAAAAGGATAAGAAAGTAAGAAAGACCAGGCAGGCCTGCCACCCTTATCACTGTCTGTCTGTCTGTCTGATTCCCTGGAACTGGAGAGGTGCCACCATAGTGTTGCTGGTAGTTTATCCCAGGTTCTCTGGAAGAGGAGCCAATGATGTTAATTGTTGAGCCCTTTCAGTGGCGCCACCCATCTTTAAATATTTAGAAGTATATGTGAGGCTGTGTTTATGTACATCATATGCAGACCACAAATGTGATTTAGATTCTCCATATCTGAAACCCTCTTCTGGAGTGTCTGAAGGCAGCTACAGTGTACTTATATCAAATAAATAAATAAATAAATAAATAAATAAATAAATAAATAAATAAATAAACATTTTTTAAACAGGATAAGAAAGAAAGAAAGACCAGGCAGGCCTGAAATCCTTATCTCTGTCTGTCTGTCTGTCTGTCTACAGTCTGTCTGATCCCCTTGGACTCGAGATCGGCCACCATATAGTTGCTGGTAGTTGATCCCAGGTTCTCTGGAAGAGGAGTCAGTGCTGTTAATTGTTGAGCCCTTTAAGTAGCCCAACCCATCTTTAAATTTTCAGAAGTATATGTGAGGCTGTGTTTATGTACATCATATACATACCATAAGAGGGATTTAGATATTCCAGAATCTGACACCCTCTTCTGGCGTGTCTGAAGACAGCTACAGTGTACTTATATCTAATAAATACATAAATAATTAAATAAACATTTTTTTAAAACGATAAGAAAGAAAGAAAGACCAGGCAGGCCTGCCATCCTTATCTCTGTCTGTCTGTCTGTCTGATCCCCTGGAACTGGAGATGGGCCACCATATAGTTGCTGGTAGTTGATTTCAGGTTCTCTGGAAGAGGAGACAATGCTGTTAATTGTTGAGCCCTTTCAGTGGCCCCACACATCTTTAAATTTTTAGAAGTATATGTGAGGCTGTGTTCATGTACATCATATGCAACCATAAGAGGGATATAGATTCTCCAGAATCTGACACCCTCTTCTGGAGAGTCTGAAGACAGCTACAGTGTACTTATATCTAATAAATACATAAATAAATAAACAAACAAATAAATAAATAAATAAACAAATAAATAAACATTTTTTAAAAAGGATAAGAAAGAAAGAAAAATCAGGCAGGCCTGCCATCCTTATCTCTGTCTGTCTGTCTGTCTGTCTTATCCCCTGGAACTTGAGATGGGCCACCATATAGTTGCTGGTAGTTGATCCCACGTTCTCTGGAAGAAGAGACAATGCTGTTAATTGTTTAGCTTTTTCAGTGGGCCCACCCATCTTTAAATTTTTAGAAGTATATGCGAGGCTGTGTTTATGTACATCATATGCAGACCATAAGAGGGATTTAGATTCTCCAGAAGATGAGACCCTTTTCTAGAGTGTTTGAAGACAGCTACAGTGTACTTATATCTAATAAATACATAAATAAATAAATAAACATTTTCTAAAAAGTATAAGTAAGAAATAAAGACCAGGCAGGCCTCCATCCTTATCTCTTTCTGTCTGTCTGTCTGTCTGATACCCTGGAACTGCAGATGGGCCACCATATAGTTGCTGGTAGTTGATCCCAGGTTCTCTGGAAGAGGAGACAATGATGTTAATTGTTGAGCCCTTTCAGTGGTCCTACCCATCTTTAAATTTTTAGAAGTATATGTGAGGCTGTGTTTATGTACATCATATGCAGACCATAAGAGGGATTTAGATTCTCCAGAATCTGACACCCTCTTCTGGAGTGTCTGAAGACAGCTACTGTGTACTTATATCTAATAAATACATAAATAAATAATTAAAAAAACATTATTTAAAAAGGATAAGAAAAAAGAAAGACCAGGCAGGCCTGCCACCCTTATCTCTGTCTGTCTGTCTGTCTGTCTGATACCCTGGAACTGGAGATGGGCCACCATAGTGTTGCTGGTAGTTTATCCCAGGTTCTCTGGAAGAGGAGACAATGCTGTTAATTGTTGAGCCCTTTCAGTGGCCCCACCCATCTTTAAATTTTTAGAAGAAAATGTGAGTCTGTGTTTATGTACATCATATGCAGACCCTAAGAGGGATTTAGATTCTCCAGAATCTGACACCCTCTTTTGCAGTGTCTAAAGACAGCTACAGTGTACTTATATCTAATAAATACATATATAAAAAATAATTTTTTTTAAAAAGGATAAGAAAGAAAGAAAGACCAGGCAGGCCTGCCATCCTTATCTCTGTCTGTCTGTCTGACTGTTTGATACCCTGGTACTGGAGATGGGCCACCATATAGTTACTGGTAGTTGATCCCAGGCTCTCTGGAAGAGGAGACAATGCTGTTAATTGTTGAGCCATTTCAGTGGCCCAACCCATCTTTGAATTTTTAGAAGTAAAGTTGTGCTGTGTTTATGTACATCATATGCAGACCATAAGAGGGATTTAGATTCTCCAGAATCTGACACCCTCTTCTGGATTGTTTGAAGACAGCTACATTGTACTTATATCTAATAAATACATAAATAAATAAATAAACATTTTTTAAAAAGGATAAAAAAGAAAGAAATACCAGGCAGTCCTGCCATCCTTATCCTTGTCTCTCTGTCTGTCTGTCTGATAACCTGGAACTGGAGATGGGCCACCATAAAGTTGCTGGTAGTTGATCCCAGGATCTCTGATGAGTAGACAATGCTGTTAATTGTTGAGACCTTTCAGTGGCCCCACACATCTTTAAATTTTTAGAAGTATATGTGAGGCTGTGTTTATGTACATCATATGCAGACCATAAGAGGGATATAGATTCTCCAGAATCTGACACCCTCTTCTGGAGTGTCTGAAGATAGCTAAAGTGTACTTATATCTAATAAATACATAAATAAATAAATAAATAAATAAATAAATAAATAAATAAACAAACATATTTTAAAAAGAATAAGATAGAAAGAAAGACCAGGCTGGACGGTCATCCTTATCTATGTCTGTCTGTCTGTCTCTCTGTCTGTCTGTCTGTCTGATCTCCTGGAACTGGAGATGGGCCACCATATAGTTGCTGGTAGTTGATCCCAGGTACTCTGAAGAGGAGACAATTCTGTTAATTGTTCAGCCCTTTCAGTGGCCCCACTCATCTTTAAATTTCTAGAAGTAAATGTGATGCTGTGTTTATGTACATCATATTCAGACCGTAAGAGGGATTTAGATTCTCCAGAATCTGACACCGTCTTTTGGAGTGTCTATGACGGATACAGTGTACATATATCTAATAAATACATAAATAAATAAATAAATAAATAAATAAAGAAATAAATAAATAAACATTTTTTAAAAAGGATAAGAAAAAAAGAAAGACCAGCAGGCCTGCCATCCTTATCTCTGTCTGTCTGTCTGTCTAATCCCCTGGAACTGGAGATGGGCCACCATATAGTTGCTGGTAGTTGATCCCAGGTTTTCTAGAAGAGGAGACAATGCTGTTAATTGTTGAGCGCTTTCAGTGGCCCCACACATCTTGAAATTTTTAGAAGTATATGTGAGTCTGTGTTTATGTACATCATATGCAGACCAAAAGAGGGATTTAGATTCTCCACAATCTGACACCCTCTTCTGGAGTGTCTGAAGACAGCTACAGTGTACTTATATCTAATAAATAAACAAATAAATAAATAAATAAATAAATAAATAAATGAATGAATGAATGAATAAATAAATAAATAAATAAATAAGTAAATAAACAAACATTTTTTAAAAAGGATAAGAAAAAAAGAAAGACCAGCAGGCCTGCCATCCTTATCTCTGTCTGTCTGTCTGTCTGTCTGTCAGTCTGATCCCCTGGAACTGGAATGGGCCCCATATATTTGCTGGTAGTTGATCCGAGGTTCTCTGGAAGAGGAGACAATGCTGTTAATTGTTGAGTCCTTTCAGTGGCCCCACACATCTTTAAATTTTTAGAAGTATATATGAGTCTGTGTTTATGTACATCATATGCAGACCATAAGAGGGATTTAGATTCTCAAGAATCTGACAACATCTTCTGAAGTGTCTGAAGACAGCTACAGTGTACTTATATCTAATAAATACATAAATAAAAAAAATAAATAAATAACTAAACATTTTTTGAACAGTATAATAAAGAAAGAAAGACCAGGCACGCCTGCCATCCTTATCTCTGTCTGTCTGTCTGTTTGTCTGATCCCCTGGAACTGGAGATGGGCCACCATATAGTTGCTGGTAGTTCATCCCAGGTTCTCTGGAAGAGGAGACAATGCTGTTAATTGTTGAGCCCTTTCTTTAGTGACCCCACCCATCTTTAAATTTTTAGAAGTATATGTGAGGCTGTGTTTATGTACATCATATGCAGACCATAAGAGGGATTTAGATTCTCCAGAATCTGACACCCTCTTCTGGAGTGTCTGAAGACAGCTACAGTGTACTTATATCTAAAAAATACATAAATAAATAAATAAATAAACATTTTTTAAAAAGGATAAGAAAGAAAGAAAGACCAGGCAGGCCTGCCATCCTTATCTCTGTCTTTCTGTCTGTCTGTTTGTCTTTCTGATCTCCTGAAACTGGAGATGGGCCAACATATAGTTGCTGGTAGTTGATCCCAGGTTCTCTGGAAGAGGAGACAATGCTGTTAATTGTTGGTTCCTTTCAGTGGCCCCAACCATCTTTAAATTTTTAGAAGAATATGTGAGGCTGTGTTTATGTACATCATATGCAGAACATAAATGGGATTTACGTTCTGCAGAATCAAACACCCTCTTCTGGAGTGTCTGAAGATAGCTATAGTGTACTTATATCTAATAAATACATAAATAAATAAATAAACCTTTTTTAAAATGATAAGAAAGAAAGAAAGACCAGGCAGGCCTGCCATCCTTATCTCTGTCTGTCTGTCTGTGTGTCTGTCTGATCCCCTGGAACTGGAGATGGTCCACCATATAATTACTGGTTATTGATCCCAGGTTCTCTGGAAGAGGAGACAATGCTGTTAATTGTTGATCCCTTTTAGTGGCCCCACCCATCTTTAAATTTTTAGAAGTATATGTGAGGCTGTGTTTATGTACATCATATGCAGACCATAAGAGGGATTTAGATTCTCCAGAATCTGACAACCTCTTCTGGAGTGTCTGAAGACAAGTATTGTGTACTTATATCTAATAAATACATTAAAAATAAATAAATAAATAAATAAATAAATAAAATAAATAAATAAAAATAAATAAATAAACATTTTTTTAAACGGAGAAGAAAGAAAGAAAGACCATGCTGGCCTGCCATCCTTATCACTTTCTGTCTGTCTGTCTGTCTGTCTGATCCCCTGTAACTGGAGATGGGACATCATATAGTTGCTGGTAGTTGATCCCAGGTTCTCTGGAAAAGGAGACAATGCTGTTAATTGTTGAGACCTTTCAGTGGCCCCACCCATCTTTAAATTTTTAGAAGTATATGTGAGGCTATGTTTATGTACATCAAATGCAGACCATAAGAGGGATTTAGATTCTCCAGCATATGACACCCTCTTCTGGAGTGTCTGAAGACAGCTACAGTGTACTTATGGCTAATAAATACTTAAATAAACAAATAAACATTTTTAAATAAGGATAATAAAGAAAGAAAATCCAGGCAGGCCTTCCATCCTTATATCTGTCTGTCTGTCTGTCTGTCTGATTCCCTGGAACTGGAGATGGGCCACCATATAGTTGCTGGTAGTTGATCCAGGTTCTCTGGAAGAAGAGACAATGCTGTTAATTGTTGAGCCCTTTCAGTGGCCCCACACATCTTTAAATTTTTAGAAATATATGTGAGGCTGTGTTATGTACATCATATGCAGACCATAAGAGGTATTTAGATTCTCCAGAATCTGATACCCTCTTCTGGAGTGTCTGAAGACAGCTACAGTGTACTTATATCTAATAAATAAATAAATAAATAAATAAATAAATAAATAAATAAATAAACATTTTTTTAAAAGGATAAGAAAAAAATAAAGACTAGCAGGCCTGCCATCCTTATCTCTGTCTGTCTGTCTGTCTGTCTGATCCCCTGGAACTGGAGATGGGCCACCACATAGTTGCTGGTAGTTTAATCCCGGGTTCTCTGGAAGAGGAGACAATGCTGTTAATTGTTGAGCCCTTTCAGTGGCCCCACACATCTTTAAATTTTTAGAAATATATGTGAGGCTGTGTTTATGTACATTGTATGTAGACCATAAGAGGGATTTATATTCTCCAGAATCTGATACCCTCTTCTGGAGTGTCTGAAGACAGCTACAGTGTACTTATATCTAATAAATACATAAATAAATAAATAAATAAACATGTTTTAAAAAGGATAAGAAAGAAAGAAAAACCAGGCAGGCCTGCCATCCTTGTCTGTCTGTCTGTCTGTCTGTCTCTCTGATCCCCTGGATCTGGAGATGGGCCACCATATAGTTGCTGGTAGTTGATCCCAGGTTCTCTGGAAGAGGAGACAATGCTGTTAATTGTTGAGCCCTCACAGTGGCCCCACCCATCTTTAAATTTTTAGAAATAAATGTGAAGCTGTTTTTACGTACATCATATGCATATCATAAGAGGGACTTAGATTCTCCAGAAACTGACACCCTCTTCCTGAGTGTCTGAAGACAGCTACAGTGTACTTATATATAATAAATTCATAAATAAATAAATAAACCTTTTTAAACGGATAAGAAAGAAATAAAAACCAGGAAGGCCTGCCATCCTTGTCTGTATGTCTGTCTGTCTGTCTGATCGCCTGGAACTGGAGATGGGCCACCATATAGTTGCTGGTAGTTGATCCCAGGTTCTCTGGAAGAGGAGACAATGCTGTTAATTTTTGAGCCCTTTCAGTGGCCCCACCCATCTTTAAATTTTTATAAGTATATGTGAGGCTGTGTTCATGTACATCATTTGCAGACCATAAGAGGGATTTAGATTCTCCAGAATCTGACACCCTCTTCTGGAGTGTCTGAAGACAGCTACAGTGTACTTATATCGAATAAATAAATAAATAAATAAATAAATAAATAAATAAATAAATAAATAAACATTTTTTAAAAGAATAAGAAAGAATGAAAGACCAGGTAGGCCTGCCATCCTTAACTCTATCTGTCTGTATCTCTGTCTGTCTGTCTGATCCCCTGGAACTGGAGATGGGCCACCATATAGTTGCTGGTAGTTGATCCCAGGTTCTCTGGAAGAGGAGACAATGATGTTAATTGTTGAGCCCTTTCAGTGGTCCTACCCATCTTTAAATTTTTAGAAGTATATGTGAGGCTGTGTTTATGTACATCATATGCAGACCATAAGAGGGATATAGATTCTCCAGAATCTGAAACCCTCTTCTGGAGTGTCTGAAGACAGCTACAGTGTACTTATATCTAATAAATACATAAATAAATAAATAAATAAATAAATAAATAAATAAATAAATATACATTTTTTAAAAGGGATAAGAAAGAAAGAAAAACCAGGCAGGCTTCCATCCTTGTCTGTCTTTCTCTCTGTCTGTCTGTCTTGCCTAGCCCCTTGCGTTGCCTAGCCTAGCCCCTTGCCTTGCCTAGCCCAGCCCCTTGCCTAGCCTAGCCTAGCCCAGCCCTGCCTTGCCTAGCCCTTCCTATCCCTGTCTTTAACCAGGCTGGCCTCGAACTCAGAAACTGACTGCTTCTGCCTCCAGAGTGCTCTCATTAAGAGCTCGAGCCACCACTGACTGTTGGGTTTTCTAAGTCTTACATAGGTATGGTCTGTTTCTCAACTGTGAAACCCTAATTAACACATGTAGTCTGTCCTAGGTCAGCCATAGCTACAGACTGAGGCCTTTTCTAAAACAAAACAAAAGAAAACAAAAAAATAGAAATAATAAAATAAATAAATTAAGAAACCACATGATATCTTTTCTTTCTTTCAATGATACTCAGAGTTTGAAGCAGTTCACCCATGAGACCTCAGCTCCGGACATTGAGGCTGTTTCCCTAACAAGTATTATGGCTGAACCTGAGGGGTTCTACTGCTGATTTGTGTCCCCCACTTTAAAAAAATAGTTGTTTTCAAAGGCTGCAGGTTCTTAGCTCTGTTCCTTGTTACAGTTGAGTCACAGCCCTGAAAGTTCAGTGGTAGTTAAAGGCACTGAGAAGGGCTTCCTATAGACATCAAAGACCAAGTCTTTGTTATTAAAAAGTTAATCTGGATTCCCCCACACCCTGGCATCCTTAGAATTCCTAGAAAGGAAGGCAGGGACCTGGGCAGAAGGGTGCAAGGCTACTGGTGTTTGTAAGTGGTAACAGAAAGCTTTCTCTTGTTGGTACCCTACCCCAAGTTACACTGTCACTTCTTTTTCCTAGTTGTTGTTTTGTAGGTTTGTATTCTCAACATAGACCCTTTTCCTTCCTAACCTTGGCTGTCCTGAACCTTACTGTCCTTGAACTCAGTGATTTGCCTGTCTTGCTGGGATGAAACTGTGAGCTACCATCCAGAAGGAAGCACCCTGCTGAGGTTAGATTGGGGTCTCTTCCATTTTCCTCTATGAAAATGCATATGGCAGGCCTGTTCTTTCTTTTTTACTTTTCCTTTTCTTTTTAAAGATTTATTTATTTATTATATTTAAGTATGCTGTAGCTATCTTCAGACAGTCCAGAAGAGGGTGTCAGATTCTGAAGAATCTAAATCATTCTTATTGTCTGCATATGATGTATATAAACACAGCCTCACATATACTCAAAAAAAAAAAAGAAAGAAAGATGTGGCTACAGAGAGGGCTCAACAATTAAGAGCATTGTCTCCTCTTCCAGAGAACCTGGGCTCAATTACCAGTATTATATATGGTGGCCCATCTCCAGTTCCAGGGGATCTAATACTCTGTTCTGGAGTCTGTGGGCACAGCATACACATGCAAAACATTCTTACACAATCATTGAGAGAGGAGAGAGAGGGGTTGAGAGAGAGGGGAGGTAATCATACCTCCTGACGAGTTTGAAGACCTGAGCTTCATCACTCACACAAATAAATAAATGCAAAATATTTTTAAAAAATAAACTCTGCCATTGCCCTTTAAAAATTCCTAGAAAACAAGTTTTATAAGCAACAGTTATATTTACTATATCTAAAGTACAGTCATGAGCATATTCTCCAAATAGAAAAAGGCCTGTTAGTCTTAGAAATGGAAAAGACAAACCAAGGAAGGTTTGCAATTACATAATGAGGTAGCTCAGCCCAGCTCTTAGGTTGGAAATAAGACTGGAGAATAGGATACACCTGAAGACAGCCAGCCATTGCTTTTTGTTTTGGAGGCTGAAAGGATACACCTGAAGACAGCCAATGCTGTGTGATGGTGATCTGGTATTTTTTTTTTAATTTTTAAAAACTTTAACACTTTTTATAAAACCTTTTTCTTTCTTTCTTTCTTTCTTTCCTTTCTTTCTTTCCTTCTTTCTTTCTTTCTTCTCACCCTGGCCTAGCCTACCCTAGCCTACCCTAGCCTACCCTAGCCTACCCTAGCCTACCCTAGCCTACCTAGCCTACCCTAGCCTACCCTAGCCTACCCTAGCCTACCCTAGCCTACCCTAGCCTACCCTAGCCTACCCTAGCCTACCCTAGCCTACCCTAGCCTACCCTAGCCTACCCTAGCCTACCCTAGCCTACCCTAGCCTACCCTAGCCTACCCTAGCCTACCTTAGCCTACCTTAGCCTACCCTAGCCTACCCTAGCCCTGCCTAACCATGTCTTTCACCAGGGTGGCCTCGAACTCAGAAACTTACTGCCTCTGCCTACAGAGTGCTCTCATTAAGAGCTTGAGCCACCACTGAAGGTCGGGTTTTCTAAACCTTACCTTGCTCTTGGTGTCTGTTCTCAGCTGTGAAACCCTAATTAACACAGGTAGGCAGTCCTGGGTCAGCCAGAGCTACAGACTGAGGCCTTCTCTAAAAACAAATAAAACAAAACAAAACAACAAATAGAAATAATAAAATACATAAATTAAACAACCACAGCATAGCTTTTCTCTCTCTAGATGGTACTCAGAAATTCCAGCAGTTGGCCTGTGACACCTCAGCTCAGTATATGTGAGGCTGTGTTTATGTACATCATACACAGACCATAAGAGGGATTTAGATTCTCTAGAATCTAACACACTCTTCTGGAGTGTCTGTAGACAGCTACAGTGTACTTATATATAATACATACATAAATAAATAAACATTTTTTAAAGGATAAGAAAGAAAGAAAGACCAGGCAGGCCTGCCATCCTTATCTCTGTCTGTCTGTCTGTCTGTCTGTCTGATCCCCTGGAACTGCAGATGGGCCACCATATAGTTGCTGGTAGTTGATCCCAGGTTCTCTGGAAGAGGAGACAATGCTGTTAATTGTTGATCCCTTTTAGTGGCCCCACCCATATTTAAATATTTAGAAGTATATGAGAGGCTGTGTTTATGTACATCATATGCAGACCATAAGAGGGATTTAGATTCTCCAGAATCTGACACCCTCTTCTGGAGTGTCTGAGGACAGCTACAGTGTACTTATATCTAATAAATAAATAAATAAATAAATAAATAAATAAATAAATAAATAAACATTTTTTAAAAAAGATAAAAAAAAAAGAAAGTCCAGCAGGCCTGCCATCCTTATCTCTGTCTGTCTGTCTGTCTGTCTGTCTGATCCCCTGGAACTGGAATGGGCCACCATATAGTTGCTGGTAGTTGATCCGAGTTTCTCTGGAAGAGGAGACAATGCTGTTAATTGTTGAGTCCTTTCAGTGGCCCCACACATCTTTAAATTTTTAGAAGTATATGTGAGTCTGTGTTTATGTACATCATATGCAGACCATGAGAGGGATTTAGATTCTCCAGAATCTGACAACATCTTCTGAAGAGTCTGAAGACAGCTACAGTGGTCTTATATCTAATAAATACATAAATAAATAAAAAATAAATAAATAAATAAATAAATAAATAAATAAATAAATAAATAAACATTTTTTCAACAGTATAATAAAGAAAGAAAGACCAGGCAGGCCTGCCATCCTTATATCTGTCTGTCTGTCTGTCTGTCTGATCCCCTGGAACTGGAGATGGGCCACCATATAGTTGCTGGTAGTTCATCCCAGGTTCTCTGGAAGAGGAGACAATGCTGTTAATTGTTGAGCCCTTTCAGTGACCCCACCCATCTTTAAATTTTTAGAAGTATATGTGAGACTGTGTTTATGTACATCATATGCAGACCATAAGAGGGATTTAGATTCTTCAGAATCTGACACCCTCTTCTGGAGTGTCTGAAGACAGCTACAGTGTACTTATATATAAAAAATACATAAATAAATAAATAAATAAACATTTTTTAAAAGGATAAGAAAGAAAGAAAGACCAGGCAGGCCTGCCATCCTTATCTCTGTCTGTCTGTCTGTCTGTCTGTTTGTCTGTCTGATCCCCTGAAATTGGAGATGGGCCACCATATAGTTGCTGGTAGTTGATCCCAGGTTCTCTGGAAGAGGAGACAATGCTGTTAATTGTTGGTTCTTTTCAGTGGCCCCAACCATCTTTTAATTTTTAGAAGAATATGTGAGGCTGTGTTTATGTACATCATATGCAGAACATAAGGGGGATTTACATTCTACAGAATCAAACAGCCTCTTCTGGAGTGTCTGATTATAGCTACAGTGTACTTATATCTAATAAATACATAAATAAATAAATAAATAAATAAATAAATAAATAAACCTTTTTTAAAATGATAAGAAAGAAAGAAAGACCAGGCAGGCCTGCCATCCTTATCTCTGTCTGTCTGTCTGTGTGTCTGTCTGATCCCCTGGAACTGGAAATGGGCCACCATATAATTGCTGGTTGTTGATCCCAGGTTCTCTGGAAGAGGAGACAATGCTGTTAATTGTTGATCCCTTCTAGTGGCCCCACCCATATTTAAATTTTTAGAAGTATATGAGAGGCTGTGTTTATGTACATCATATGCAGACCATAAGAGGGATTTAGATTCTCCAGAATCTGACACCCTCTTCTGGAGTGTCTGAAGACAAGTATTGTGTACTTATATCTAATAAATACATTAAAAATAAATAATTAAATAAATATAAATAAATAAATAAACATTTTTTTAAACGGAGAAGAAAGAAAGAAAGACCATGCAGGCCTGCCATCCTTATCACTTTTGTCTGTCTGTCTGTCTGTCTGATCCCCTGTAACTGGAGATGGGCCACCATATAGTTGCTGGTAGTTGATCCCAGGTTCTCTGGAAGAGGAGACAATGCTGTTAATTGTTGAGCCCTTTCAGTGGCCCCACCCATCTTTAAATTTTTAGAAGTATATGTGAGGCTATGTTTATGTACATCAAATGCAGACCATAAGAGGGATTTAGATTCTCCAGCATCTGACACCCTCTTCTGGAATGTCTGAAGACAGCTACAGTGTACTTATATCTAATAAATACATAAATAAACAAATAAATATTTTTAAATAAGGATAATAAAGAAAGAAAGTCCAGGCAGGCCTTCCATCCTTATCTCTGTCTGTCTGTCTGTCTGTCTGATCCCCTGGAACTGGAGATGGGCCACCATATAATTGCTGGTTGTTGATCCCAGGTTCTCTGGAAGAGGAGACAATGCTGTTAATTGTTGATCCCTTTTAGTGGCCCCACCCATCTTTAAATTTTTAGAAGTATATGTGAGGCTGTGTTTATGTACATCATATGCAGATCATAAGAGGTATTTAGATTCTCCAGAATCTGACACCCTCTTCCTGAGTGTCTGAAGACAGCTACAGTGTACTTATATCTAATAAATACATAAATAAATAAATAAACATGTTTTAAAATAGGATAAGAAAGAAAGAAAAACCAGGCAGGCCTGCCATCCTTGTCGGTCTGTCTGTCTGTCTCTCTGATCCCCTGGATCTGGAGATGGGCCACCATATATTTGCTGGTAGTTGATCCCAGGTTCTCTGGAAGAGGAGACAATGCTGTTAATTGTTGAGCCCTTTCAGTGGCCCCACCCATCTTTAAATTTTTAGAAGTAAATGTGAAGCTGTTTTTATGTACATCATATGCAGATCATAAGAGGGACTTAGATTCTCCAGAAACTGACACCCTCTTCCTGAGTGTCTGAAGACAGCTACAGTGTACTTATATCTAATAAATTCATAAATAAATAAATAAACATTTTTAAACGGATAAGAAAGAAATAAAAACCAGGAAGGCCTGCCATCCTTGTCTGTATGTCTGTCTGTCTGTCTGATCCCCTGGAACTGGAGATGGGCCACCATATAGTTCCTGGTAGTTGATCCCAGGTTCTCTGGAAGAGGAGACAATGCTCTTAATTGTTGAGCCCTTTCAGTGGCCCTACCCATCTTTAAATTTTTAGAAGTATATGTGAGGCTCTGTTTATGTACCGAATATGCAGACCATAAGAGGGATTTAGATTCTCCAGAATCTGACACCCTCTTCTGGAGTGTCTGAAGACAGCTACAGTGTACTTATATCTAATAAATTCATAAATAAACAAATAAACATTTTTAAAAAATTATAATAAAGAAAGAGAGACCAGGCAGGCCTGCCATCCTTATCTCTGTCTGTCTGTATGTCTGTCTGTCTGTCTATCTTATCCCCTGGAACTGGAGATGGGTCACCATATAGTTGCTGGTAGTTGATCCCAGATTCTCTGGAAGAAGAGACAATGCTGTTAATTGTTGAGCCCTCTCAGTGGCCCCGCCCATCTTTAAATTTTTAGAAGTATATGTGAGACTGTGTTTATGTACATCATATGCTTACCATAAGAGGGATTAAGATACTCCAGAATCTGACACCCTCTTCTGGAGTGTCTGAAGACAGCTACAATCCTTTTTTAGGATTGCTCACCATATTCCATGTTCTACATTGTGATTTTCTCATTTTTCAACTTTTTCAGGGTTTCTCATCTTATGTCAAGTCCTACAGTGAAATTTTCTCATTTTTTGACTTTTTCAGGGTGTCTCATCTTATCCCAAGTCCTACAGTGTGATTTTCTCATTTTTCGACTTTTTCAGGGTTTCTCACCATATTGCAGGTCCTACAAGTGTGAATTTCTTATTTTTGGACTTTTTCAGGGTTTCTCACCATATTCCAGCTCCTACAGTGTGTTTTTGTCATTTTTTGTCTTTTTCACGGTTTCTCATCTTATTCCAAGTCCTATATTGTGATTTTCTCATTTTTTGACTTTTTCAGGGTTTCTCACCATATTGCAGGTACTACAAGTTTGATTTTCTTATTTTTTGATCTTTCAGGGTTTCTCACCATATTCCAGGTCCTACTGTTTGATTTTCTCATTTTTAGACTTTTTCAGGGTTTCTCAACATATTCCAGGTACTACAGTCTGATTTTCTCTTTTTTTGACTTTTTCAGGGTTTCTCATCTTATTCCAAGTCCTAGAGTGTGATTTTCTCTTTTTTTGACTTTTTCAGATTTTCTCACCATATTCCAGGTCCTATAGTGTGATTTTCTCATTTTAAGACTTTTTCAGGGTTTCTCAACATATTCCAACTCCTTCAGTGTATTTTTCTCATTTTTCGACTTTTTTAGGGTTTCTCATCTTATTCCAAGTCCTACATTGTGATTTTCTCATTTTAAGACTTTTTCAGGGTTTCTCAACATATTCCAGGTCCTACAGTGTGATTTTCTCATTTTTTGACTTTTTCAGGGTTTCTCACCATATTGGAGGTTCTACAAGTGTGATTTTCTTATTTTTCGACTTTTTCAGGGTTTACTCACCATATTCCAGCTTCTACAGTGTATTTTTCTCATTTTTTGACTTTTTCACGGTTTCTCATCATATTCTAAATCCTACAGTGTGATTTTCTCATTTTTGGAATTTTTCAGGGTTTCTCACCATATTGCAGGTACTACAAGTTTGATTTTCTTATTTTTCGACTGTTTGAGTGTTTCTCACCATATTGCAAGTCCAACTGTGTGATTTTCTCATTTTGAGACTTTTTCCATGTTTCTCACCATATTCCAGCTACTACAGTCTGATTTTCTCATTTTTGACTTTTTCAGGGTTTCTCATCATATTCCAAGTCCTAGAGTGTGATTTTTCCAATTTTTCGCCTTTTTCAGAGTTTCTCACCATATTCCATGTTCCACAGTGTGATTTTCTCATTTTTTGACTTTTTCAGGATTGCTCACCATATTCCATCTTCTACATTCTGATTTTCTCATTTTTCAACTTTTTCAGGGTTTCTCATCTTATTCCAAGTCCTACAGTGAAATTTTCTCATTTTTCGACATTTTCAGGGTTTCTTACCATATTCCAGGTCCTACAGTGTGATTTTCTCATTTTTTGACTTTTTCAGAATTTCTCACCCTATTGCAGGTGCTACAGTATGATTTTCTCATTTTTTGACTTTTTCAGGTTTTCTCACCATATTGCAGGTACTACAAGTTTGATTTTCTTATTTTTCGACTGTTTCAGGGTTTCTCACCATATTCCAAGTCCTACTGTGTGATTATCTCATTTTTAGACTTTTTCAGTGTTTTCTCACAATATTCCAGGTACTACAGTGTGATTTTCTCATTTTTTGACTTTTTCAGGTTTTCTCATCATATTCCAAATCCTACAGTGTGATTTTCTCTTTTTCCGACTTTTAAAGGGTTTCTTACCATATTCCATGTCCTAGTCTGTAATTTTCTCATTTTTCGACTTTTTCAGGGTTTCTCACCATATTGGAGGTCCTACTTGTGTGATTTTCTTATTCTTCGACTTTTTCAGGTTTTCTCACCACATTCCAACTCCTACAGTATATTTTTCTCATTTTTGACTTTTTCATGGTTTCTCATCATATTCCAAATCCTACAGTGTGATTTTTTCATTTTTCGACTTTTTCAGGGTTTCTCACCATATTGCAGGTACTTCAAGTTTGATTTTCTTATATTTCGACTGTTTCACGGTTTCTCACCATATTTCAGGTCCTACTGTGTGATTTTCTCATTTTTTGAATTTTTCAGTGTTTCTCACCATATTCCAGGTCCTACAGTGTGTTTTTCTCATTTTTCGACTTTTTCAGGGTTTTTCACCATATTGGAGGTCCTACAATTGTGATTTTCTAATTTTTTAACCTTTTCAGGGTTTCTCTCCATATTCCAGCTCCTACAGTGTATTTTTCTCATTTTTTTACTTTTTCACGGTTTCTCATCATATTCGAAGTCCTACCGTGTGATTTTCTCATTTTTCGACTTTTTCAGGGTTTCTCACCATATTTCAGGTACTACAGTTTTATCTTATTTTTAGACTTTTTCAGTGTTTCTCACCATATTCCAGGTACTACAGTGTGATTTTCTCATTTTTTGACTTTTTCAGGGTTTCTCATCGTATTCCAAGTCCTAGAGTGTGATTTTCGCATTTTTCAAATTTTTCAGGGATTCTCAGCATATTCCAGTTCCTACAATTTGATTTTCTAATTTTTTGACTTTTTCAGGGTTTCTCATCATATTTCAGGTACTACATGTTTTATCTTATTTTTAGACTTTTTCAGTGTTTCTCACCATATTCCAGGTACTACAGTGTGATTTTCTCATTTTTCGACTTTTTCAGGGTTTCTCACCATATTCCAAGTCCTACAGTGTGATTTTCTCATTTTTTGACTTTTTCTGGGTTTCTCATCATATTCCAAGTCCTAGAGTGTGATTTTCGCATTTTTCGAATTTTTCAGGGATTCTCAGCATATTCCAGTTCCTTCAGTGTGATTTTCTCATTTTTCGACTTTTTCAGGGTTTCTCACCATATCCCAAGTCCTACAGTGTGATTTTCTCATTTTAAGACTTTTTCAGGGTCTCTCACCATATTGCAAGTCCTACAAGTGTGTATTTCTTTTTTTTTTTTTTTTTGACTTTTTCATGACTTCTCACCATATTCCAGCTCCTACAGTGTCATTTTCTCATTTTTCGACATTTTCAGGGTTTCTTACCATATTCCAGGTCCTACAGTGTGATTTTCTCATTTTAAGACTTTTTCTGTTTTTCTCATCATATTCTGGGTCCTAGTGCATGATTTTCTCATTTTTCGAATTTTTCAGGGTTTCTCACCATATTCCAAGTCCTACAGTGTAATTTTCTCATTTTTTGACTTTTTCAGGGTTTCTCATCATATTCCAAGTCCTAGAGTGTGATATTCTCATTTTTCGACTTTTTCAGGGTTTGTCACCATATTGCATGTACTACAAGTTTGATTTTCTTATTTTTCGACTGTTTCAGGGTTTCTCACCACATTCGAGGTCCTACTGGGTGATTTTCTCATTTTAATACTTTTTTAGTGTTTCTCACCATATTCCAGGTACTAAAGTGTGATTTTTTCATTTTTTGACTTTTTCACGGTTTCTCATCATATTCCAAGTCCTAGAGTGTGATTTTTGCCTTTTTCGTATTTTTCAGGGTTTCTCAACATATTCCAGGTCCTACAGTTTGATTTTCTCATTTTTCGACTTTTTCAGGGTTTCTCACCAGCTTCCAGGTCCTACTGCGTGATTTTCTCATTTTTCGACTTTTTTCAGGATTTCTCACCATATTCTGGGTCCTACTACATGATTTTCTCATTTTTCGATGTTTCAGGGTTTCTCACCATATCCCAGTCCTAGAGTGTCCTTTTCTCATTTTTTAACTTTTTCAGGGTTTCTTAAGGTATTCCAGGTTCTACATTGTCATTTTCTCATTTTTCGAATATTTCAGGTTTTCTCAACATATTCCAGGTCCTACACTGTCATTTTATAATTTGCGACTTTTTCAGAGTTTCTCACCATATTCCATGTACTACAGTGTGATTTTTCTCATTTTTTGACTTTTTCAGGGTTTCTCACCATATTCCAGGTCCTACGGTGTGATTTTCTCATTTTAAGACTTTTTCAGTATTTTTCACAATATTCCAAGTACTACAGTGTGATTTTCTATTTTAAGACTTTTTCAGTGTTTCTCACCAAATCCCAGGTCCCACTGCGTGATTTTCTCATTTTTCGACTTTTTCAGTGTTTTCTAACCATATTCAAGGTACTACAGTGTTATTTTCTCATTTTTTGACTTTTTCAGGGTTTCTCACCATATTCCAAGTCCTACAGTGTGATTTTCTCATTTTTCGAATTTTTCAGGGTTTCTCAACATATTCCAAGTCCTACAGTGTAATTTTCTCATTTTTTGACTTTTTCAGGGTTTCTCATTATATTCCAAGTCCTAGAGTGTGATATTCTCATTTTTCGACTTTTTCAGGGTTTGTCACCATATTGCATGTACTACAAGTTTGATTTTCTTATTTTTCGACTGTTTCAGGGTTTCTCACCACATTCGAGGTCCTACTGGGTGATTTTCTCATTTTAATACTTTTTTAGTGTTTCTCACCATATTCCAGGTACTAAAGTGTGATTTTTTCATTTTTTGACTTTTTCACGGTTTCTCATCATATTCCAAGTCCTAGAGTGTGATTTTTGCCTTTTTCGTATTTTTCAGGGTTTCTCAACATATTCCAGGTCCTACAGTTTGATTTTCTCATTTTTCGACTTTTTCAGGGTTTCTCACCAGCTTCCAGGTCCTACTGCGTGATTTTCTCATTTTTCGACTTTTTTCAGGATTTCTCACCATATTCTGGGTCCTACTACATGATTTTCTCATTTTTCGATGTTTCAGGGTTTCTCACCATATCCCAGTCCTAGAGTGTCCTTTTCTCATTTTTTAACTTTTTCAGGGTTTCTTAAGGTATTCCAGGTTCTACATTGTCATTTTCTCATTTTTCGAATATTTCAGGTTTTCTCAACATATTCCAGGTCCTACACTGTCATTTTATAATTTGCGACTTTTTCAGAGTTTCTCACCATATTCCATGTACTACAGTGTGATTTTTCTCATTTTTTGACTTTTTCAGGGTTTCTCACCATATTCCAGGTCCTACGGTGTGATTTTCTCATTTTAAGACTTTTTCAGTATTTTTCACAATATTCCAAGTACTACAGTGTGATTTTCTATTTTAAGACTTTTTCAGTGTTTCTCACCAAATCCCAGGTCCCACTGCGTGATTTTCTCATTTTTCGACTTTTTCAGTGTTTTCTAACCATATTCAAGGTACTACAGTGTTATTTTCTCATTTTTTGACTTTTTCAGGGTTTCTCACCATATTCCAAGTCCTACAGTGTGATTTTCTCATTTTTCCAATTTTTCAGGGTTTCTCAACATATTCCAGATCCTACAGATTGATTTTCTCATTTTTCGACTTTTTCAGGATTTCTCACCAGCTTCCAGGTCCTACTGCGTGATTTTCTTATTTTTTGACTTTTTTTCAGGGTTTCTCACCATATTCTGTGTCCTACTGCATGATTTTCTCATTTTTCGACATTTTCAGAGTTTCTCACCATATTCCAAATCCTAGAGTGTGATATTCTCATTTTAAGACTTTTTCAGTGTTTCTCACCATATTGCAGGTACTACTGCATGATTTTCTCATTTTTCGACTTTTTCAGGGTTTCTCACCAGCTTCCAGGTCCTACTGCGTGATTTTCTTATTTTTTTGACTTTTTTTCAGGGTTTCTCACCATATTCTGGGTCCTACTGCATGATTTTCTCATTTTTTGATATTTTCAGAGTTTCTCACCATATTCCAAATCCTAGAGTGTGATATTCTCATTTTAAGACTTTTTCAGTGTTTCTCACCATATTGCAGGTACTCCTGCATGATTTTCTCATTTTTCGACTTTTTCAGGGTTTCTCACCATATTCCAAGTCCTACAGTGTGATTTTTCATTTTTTGACTTTTTCAGGGTTACTCATCTTATTCCAAGCCACACCCATCTTTAAATTTTTAGAAGAAAATGTGAGGCTGTGTTTATATACATCATATGCAGATGGTAAGAGGGATTTAGATTCTCCAGAATCTGACACCCTCTCCTGGAGTGTCTGAAGACCGCTACAGTGTACTTATATCTAATAAATACATAAATAAATAAATAAATAAATAAATAAATAAATAAATAAACATTTTTAAAAGGGATAAGAAAGAAAGAAAAACCAGGCAGGCCTCCATCCTTGTCTGTCTTTCTCTCTGTCTGTCTGTCTTGCCTAGCCCCTTGCGTAGCCTAGCCTAGCCCCTTGCCTTGCCTAGCCTAGCCCAGCCCTGCCTTGCCTAGCCCTGCCTATCCCTGTCTTTAACCAGGCTGGCCTCGAACTCAGAAACTGACTGCTTCTGCCTCCAGAGTGCTCTCATTAAGAGCTCAAGCCACCACTGACTGTTGGGTTTTCTAAGTCTTACATAGGTATGGTCTGTTTCTCAACTGTGAAACCCTAATTAACACATGTAGTCTGTCCTAGGTCAGCCATAGCTACAGACTGAGGCCTTTTCTAAAACAAAACAAAAGAAAACAAAAAAAATAGAAATAATAAAATAAATAAATTAAGAAACCACATGATATCTTTTCTTTCTTTCAATGATACTCAGAGTTTGAAGCAGTTCACCCATGAGACCTCAGCTCCGGACATTGAGGCTCTTTCCCTAACAAGTATTATGGCTGAACCTGAGGGGTTCTACTGCTGATTTGTGTCCCCCACTTCAAAAAAAATAGTTGTTTTCAAAGGCTGCAGGTTCTTAGCTCTGTTCCTTGTTACAGTTGAGTCACAGCCCTGAAAGTTCAGTGGTAGTTAAAGGCACTGAGAAGGGCTTCCTATAGACATCAAAGACCAAGTCTTTGTTATTAAAAAGTTAATCTGGATTCCCCCACACCCTGGCATCCTTAGAATTCCTAGAAAGGAAGGCAGGGACCTGGGCAGAAGGGTGCAAGGCTACTGGTGTTTGTAAGTGGTAACAGAAAGCTTTCTCTTGTTGGTACCCTACCCCAAGTTACACTGTCACTTCTTTTTCCTAGTTGTTGTTTTGTAGGTTTGTATTCTCAACATAGACCCTTTTCCTTCCTAACCTTGGCTGTCCTGAACCTTACTGTCCTTGAACTCAGTGATTTGCCTGTCTTGCTGGGATGAAACTGTGAGCTACCATCCAGAAGGAAGCACCCTGCTGAGGTTAGATTGGGGTCTCTTCCATTTTCCTCTATGAACATGCATATGGCAGGCCTGTTCTTTCTTTTTTACTTTTCCTTTTCTTTTTAAAGATTTATTTATTTATTATATTTAAGTATGCTGTAGCTATCTTCAGACAGTCCAGAAGAGGGTGTCAGATTCTGAAGAATCTAAATCATTCTTATTGTCTGCATATGATGTATATAAACACAGCCTCACATATACTCAAAAAAAAAAAAAAGAAAGAAAGATGTGGCTACAGAGAGGGCTCAACAATTAAGAGCATTGTCTCCTCTTCCAGAGAACCTGGGCTCAATTACCAGTATTATATATGGTGGCCCATCTCCAGTTCCAGGGGATCTAATACTCTGTTCTGGAGTCTGTGGGCACAGCATACACATGCAAAACATTCTTACACAATCATTGAGAGAGGAGAGAGAGGGGTTGAGAGAGAGGGGAGGTAATCATACCTCCTGACGAGTTTGAAGACCTGAGCTTCATCACTCACACAAATAAATAAATGCAAAATATTTTTAAAAAATAAACTCTGCCATTGCCCTTTAAAAATTCCTAGAAAACAAGTTTTATAAGCAACAGTTATATTTACTATATCTAAAGTACAGTCATGAGCATATTCTCTAAATAGAAAAAGGCCTGTTAGTCTTAGAAATGGAAAAGACAAACCAAGGAAGGTTTGCAATTACATAATGAGGCAGCTCAGCCCAGCTCTTAGGTTGGAAATAAGACTGGAGAATAGGATACACCTGAAGACAGCCAGCCATTGCTTTTTGTTTTGGAGGCTGAAAGGATACACCTGAAGACAGCCAATGCTGTGTGATGGTGATCTGGTATTTTTTTTTTTAATTTTTAAAAACTTTAACACTTTTTATAAAACCTTTTTCTTTCTTTCTTTCTTTTCTTTCTTTCTTTCTTTCTTTCTTTCCTCACCCTAGCCCCTACCCTAGCCCTGTCTTTCACCAGGTTGGCCTCGAACTCAGAAACTGACTGCCTCTGCCTACAGAGTGCTCTCATTAAGAGCTTGAGCCACCACTGAATGTAGGGTTTTCTAAGCCTTACCTTGCTCTTGGTGTCTGTTCTCAGCTGTGAAACCCTAATTAACACAAGTAGGCAGTCCTGGGTCAGCCAGAGTACAGACTGAGGACTTCTCTAAAAACAAATAAAACAAAACAAAACAACAAATAGAAATAATAAAATACATAAATTAAGCAACCACAGCATAGCTTTTCTCTATCTAGGTGGTACTCAGAAATTCCAGCAGTTGGCCTGTGACACCTCAGCTCAGTATATGAGAGGCTGTGTTTATGTACATCATATGCAGACCATAAGAGGGATTTACATTGTCCAGAATCTGATACCCTCCTCTGGAGTGTCTAAAGAAAGCTACAGTGTACTTATGAATAAGAAATACATAAATAAATAAATAAATAAATAAATAAATAAATAAATAAATAAATATTTTTTAAAAAGGATAAGAAAGAAAGAAAGACCAGGCAGGCCTGCCATCCTTTACTCTGTCTGTCTGTCTGTCTGATCCTGTGGAACTGGAGATGGGCCACCTTGTAGGTGCTGGTAGTTGATCCCACCTTCTCTGGAAGAGGAGACAATGCTGTTAATTGTTGAGCCCTTTCAGTGGCCCCACCCATTTTTAATTTTTAGAAGTATATGTGAGGCTGGGTTTATGTACATCATATTCAAACGATAAGAGGGATTTAGATTCTCCAGAATCTGACACCCTCTTCTGGAGTGTCTGAAGACGGCTACAGTGTACTTATATCTAATAAATAAATAAATAAATAAATAAATAAATAAATAAATAAACATTTTTTAAAAAGTATAAGAAATAAAGAAAGACCAGGCAGGCCTGCCATCCTTATCTCTGTCTCTCTGTCTGTCTGTCTGTCTGATCCCGTGGAACTGGAGATGGGCCACCTTGTAGGTGCTGGTAGTTTATCCCAGGTTCTCTGGAAGAGGAGACAATGCTGTTAATTGTTGAGCTTTTAGAGTGGCCCCACCCTTCTTTAAATTTTTAGAAGTATATGTGAGGCTTTGTTTATGTACATCATATGCAGACCATAAGAGGGATTTAGATTCTCCAGAATCTGTCACCCTCTTCTGGAGTGTCTGAAGACAGCTACAGTGTACTTATATCTACTAAATACATAAATAAATATATAAATAAACATTTTATTAAAAAGGATAAGAAAGAAAGAAAGACCAGGCAGGCCTGCCATCCTTAGCACTGTCTGTCTGTCTGTCTGTCTGATCCCCTGGAACTGGAGATGGGCCACCATATAGTTGCTGGTAGTTTATCCCAGGTTCTCTGGAAGAGGAGACAATGCTCTTAATTGTTGAGCTTTTAGAATGGCCGCACACTTCTTTAAATATTTAGAAGTATATGTGAGGCTGTGTTTATGTACATCATATGCAGACCATAAGAGGGATTTAGATTCTCCAGAATCTGTCACCCTCTTCTGGAGTGTCTGAAGACAGCTACAGTGTACTTATATCTACTAAATACATAAATAAATATATAAATAAACATTTTTTTAAAAAGGATAAGAAAGAAAGAAAGACCAGGCAGGCCTGCCATCCTTAGCACTGTCTGTCTGTCTGTCTGTCTGATCCCCTGGAACTGGAGATGGGCCACCATATAGTTGCTGGTAGTTGATCCAAGGTTCTCTGGAAGAGGAGACAATGCTCTTAATTGTTGAGCTTTTAGAGTGGCCGCACACTTCTTTAAATATTTAGAAGTATATGTGAGGCTGTGTTTATGTACATCATATGCAGACCATAAGAGGGATTTAGATTCTCCAGAATCTGACACCCTCTTCTGTAGTGTCTGAACAGATACAGTGTACTTATATCTACTAAATACATAAATAAATAAATAAATAAACATTTTTTAAAAAGGATAAGAAAGAAAGAAAGACCAGGCAGGCCTGCCATCCATATCTCTGCCTGTCTGTCTGTCTGTCTATCTGATCCCCGGGAACTGGAGATGGGCCACCATATAGTTGCTGGTAGTTGATCCCAGGTTCTCTGGAAGAGGAGACAATGCTCTTAATTGTTGAGCCCTTTCAGTGGCCGCACACTTCTTTAAATATTTAGAAGTATATGTGAGGCTGTGTTTATGTACATCATATTCAGATTATAAGAGGATTTAGATTCTCCAGAATCTGACACCCTCTACTGGAGTGTCTGAAGACAGCTACAGTGTACTTATATATAATAAATGAATAAATAAATAAATATATAAACATTTTTTAAAAAGGATAAGAAAAAAAGTAAGACCAGGCAGGCCTGCCATCCTTATCTCTGTCTGTCTGTCTGTCTGTCTGATCCCCTGGAACTGGAGATGGGCTACCATATAGTTGCTGGTAGTTGATCCCAGGTTCTCTGGAAGAGGAGACAATGCTGTTAATTGTTGAGCCCTATCAGTGGCCCTACCCATCTTTAAATTTTTAGAGTGTATGTGAGGCTGTGTTTATTACATCATATGCAGAACAGAAGAGGGATTTAGATTCTCCAGAATCTGACACCCTCTTCTGGAGTGTCTGAAGACAGCTACAGTTACTTATATCTAATAAATACAAAAATAAATATATAAATAAACATTTTTTTAAAAAGGATAAGAAAGAAAGAAAGACCAGGCAGGCCTGCCATCCTTATCACTGTCTGTATGTCTGTCTGTCTGATCCCCTGGAACTGGAGATGGGCCACCATATAGTTGCTGGTAGTTGATCCCAGGTACTCTGGAAGAGGAGACAATGCTGTTAATTGTTGAGCCCTTTCAGTGGCGCCACCCATCTTTAAATATTTAGAGGTATATGTGAGGCTGTGTTTATGTACATCATATGCAGACCATAAGAGGGATTTAGATTCTCCAGAATCTGACACCCTCTTCTGGAGTGTCTGAAGACAGCTACAGTGTAATTATATCTAATAAATACGTAAATAAATAAATAAATAAATAAATAAACATTTTTTAAAAAGTATAAGAAAGAAAGAAAGACCAGGCAGGCCTGCCATCCATATCTCTGTCTGTCTGTCTGTCTGTCTGTCTATCTGATCCCCGGGAACTGGAGATGGAACTGGAGATGGTAGTTGATCCAAGGTTCTCTGGAAGAGGAGACAATTCGGTTAATTGTTGAGCCCTTTCAGTGGCCCCACACTTCTTTAAATATTTAGAAGTTTATGTGAGGCTGTGTTTATGTACATCATATTCAGATTATAAGAGGGATTTAGATTCTCCAGAATCTGACACCCTCTTCTGGAGTGTCTGAAGACGGCTACAGTGTACTTATATCTAATAAATAAATAAATAAATAAATAAATAAATAAATAAATAAACATTTTTTTAAAAGTATAAGAAATAAAGAAAGACCAGGCAGGCCTGCCATCCTTATCTCTGTCTCTCTGTCTGTCTGTCTGTCTGATACCGTGGAACTGGAGATGGGCCACCTTGTAGGTGCTGGTAGTTTATCCCAGGTTCTCTGGAAGAGGAGACAATGCTGTTAATTGTTGAGCTTTTAGAGTGGCCCCACCCTTCTTTAAATTTTTAGAAGTATATGTGAGGCTTTGTTTATGTACATCATATGCAGACCATAAGAGGGATTTAGATTCTCCAGAATATGACACCCTCTTCTGGAGTGTCTGAAGACAGCTACAGTGTACTTATATCTACTAAATACATAAATAAATATATAAATAAACATTTTTTTAAAAAGGATAAGAAAGAAAGAAAGATCAGGCAGGCCTGCCATCCTTAGAACTGTCTGTCTGTCTGTCTGTCTGATCCCCTGGAACTGGAGATGGGCCACCATATAGTTGCTGGTAGTTGATCCAAGGTTCTCTGGAAGAGGAGACAATGCTCTTAATTGTTGAGCTTTTAGAGTGGCCGCACACTTCTTTAAATATTTAGAAGTATATGTGAGGCTGTGTTTATGTACATCATATGCAGACCATAAGAGGGATTTAGATTCTCCAGAATCTGACACCCTCTTCTGGAGTGTCTGAACAGATACAGTGTACTTATATATACTAAATACATAAATAAATAAATAAATAAATAAACATTTTTTAAAAAGGATAAGAAAGAAAGAAAGACCAGGCAGGCCTGCCATCCATATCTCTGCCTGTCTGTCTGTCTGTCTATCTGATCCTCGGGAACTGGAGATGGGCCACCATATAGTTGCTGGTAGTTGATCCCAGGTTCTCTGGAAGAGGAGACAATGCTCTTAATTGTTGAGCCCTTTCAGTGGCCGCACACTTCTTTAAATATTTAGAAGTATATGTGAGGCTGTGTTTATGTACATCATATTCAGATTATAAGAGGATTTAGATTCTCCAGAATCTGACACCCTCTACTGGAGTGTCTGAAGACAGCTACAGTGTACTTATATATAATAAATGAATAAATAAATAAATAAATAAATAAATAAATAAATAAATAAATAAACATTTTTTAAAAAGGATAAGAAAGAAAGTAAGACCAGGCAGGCCTGCCATCCTTATCTCTGTCTGTCTGTCTGTCTGTCTGTCTGATCCCCTGGTACTGGAGATGGGCCACCATATAGTTGCTGGTTGTTGATCCCAGGTTCTCTGGATGAGGAGACAATGCTCTTAATTGTTGAGCCCTATCAGTGGCCCTACCCATCTTTAAATTTTTAGAAGTGTATGTGATGCTGTGTTTATTACATCATATGCAGAACAGAAGAGGGATTTAGATTCTCCAGATTCTGACACCCTCTACTGGAGTGTCTGAAGACAGCTACAGTGTACTTATATCTAATAAATACATAAATAAATATATAAATAAACATTTTTTTAAAAAGGATAAGAAAGAAAGAAAGACCAGGCAGGCCTGCTATCCTTATCACTGTCTGTATGTCTGTATGTCTGATCCCCTGGAACTGGAGATGGGCCACCATATAGTTGCTGGTAGTTGATCCCAGGTACTCTGGAAGAAGAGACAATGCTGTTAATTGTTGAGCCCTTTCAGTGGCGCCACCCATCTTTAAATATTTAGAGGTATATGTGAGGCTGTGTTTATGTACATCATATGCAGACCATAAGAGGGATTTAGATTCTCCAGAATCTGACACCCTCTTCTGGAGTGTCTGAAGACAGCTACAGTGTACTTATATCTAATAAATACATGAATAAATATATAAATAAACATTTTTTTAAAAAGGATAAGACAGAAAGAAAGACCAGGCAGGCCTGCCATTCTTATCACTGTCTGTATGTCTGTCTGTCTGATCCCCTGGAACTGGATATGGGCCACCATATAGTTGCTGGTAGTTGATCCCAGGTACTCTGGAAGAGGAGACAATGCTGTTAATTGTTGAGCCCTTTCAGTGGCGCCACCCATCTTTAAATATTTAGAGGTATATGTGAGGCTGTGTTTATGTACATCATATGCAGACCATAAGAGGGATTTAGATTCTCCAGAATCTGACACCCTCTTCTGGAGTGTCTGAAGACAGCTACAGTGTATTTATATCTAATAAATAAATAGATAAATAAATAAATAAATAAATAAATAAACATTTTTTAAAAAGTATAAGAAAGAAAGAAAGACCAGGCAGGCCTGCAATCCATATCTCTGTCTGTCTGTCTGTCTGTCTGTCTATCTGATCCCCGGGAACTGGAGATGGGCCACCATATAGTGCTGGTAGTTGATCCAAGGTTCTCTGGAAGAGGAGACAATTCGGTTAATTGTTGAGCCCTTTCAGTGGCCCCACACTTCTTTAAATATTTAGAAGTTTATGTGAGGCTGTGTTTATGTACATCATATTCAAACGATAAGAGGGATTTAGATTCTCCAGAATCTGACACCCTCTTCTGGAGTGTCTGAAGACGGCTACAGTGTACTTATATCTAATAAATAAATAAATAAATAAATAAATAAATAAATAAATAAACATTTTTTAAAAAGTATAAGAAATAAAGAAAGACCAGGCAGGCCTGCCATCCTTATCTCTGTCTCTCTGTCTGTCTGTCCGTCTGATCCCGTGGAACTGGAGATGGGCCACCTTGTAGGTGCTGGTAGTTTATCCCAGGTTCTCTGGAAGAGGAGACAATGCTGTTAATTGTTGAGCTTTTAGAGTGGCCCCACCCTTCTTTAAATTTTTAGAAGTATATGTGAGGCTTTGTTTATGTACATCATATGCAGACCATAAGAGGGATTTAGATTCTCCAGAATATGACACCCTCTTCTGGAGTGTCTGAAGACAGCTACAGTGTACTTATATCTACTAAATACATAAATAAATATATAAATAAACATTTTTTTAAAAAGGATAAGAAAGAAAGAAAGACCAGGCAGGCCTGCCATCCTTAGCACTGTCTGTCTGTCTGTCTGTCTGACACCCTGGAACTGGAGATGGGCCACCATATAGTTGCTGGTAGTTGATCCAAGGTTCTCTGGAAGAGGAGACAATGCTCTTAATTGTTGAGCTTTTAGAGTGGCCGCACACTTCTTTAAATATTTAGAAGTATATGTGTGGCTGTGTTTATGTACATCATATGCAGACCATAAGAGGGATTTAGATTCTCCAGAATCTGACACCCTCTTCTGTAGTGTCTGAACAGATACAGTGTACTAATATCTACTAAATACATAAATAAATAAATAAATAAACATTTTTTAAAAAGGATAAGAAAGAAAGAAAGACCAGGCAGGCCTGCCATCCATATCTCTGCCTGTCTGTCTGTCTGTCTATCTGATCCTCGGGAACTGGAGATGGGCCACCATATAGTTGCTGGTAGTTGATCCCAGGTTCTCTGGAAGAGGAGACAATGCTCTTAATTGTTGAGCCCTTTCAGTGGCCGCACACTTCTTTAAATATTTAGAAGTATATGTGAGGCTGTGTTTATGTACATCATATTCAGATTATAAGAGGATTTAGATTCTCCAGAATCTGACACCCTCTACTGGAGTGTCTGAAGACAGCTACAGTGTACTTATATATAATAAATGAATAAATAAATAAATAAATAAACATTTTTTTAAAAGGATAAGAAAAAAAGTAAGACCAGGCAGGCCTGCCATCCTTATCTCTGTCTGTCTGTCTGTCTGTCTGATCCCCTGTAACTGGAGATGGGCTACCAAATAGTTGCTGGTAGTTGATCCCAGGTTCTCTGGAAGAGGAGACAATGCTGTTAATTGTTGAGCCCTATCAGTGGCCCTACCCATCTTTAAATTTTTAGAAGTGTATGTGAGGCTGTGTTTATTATATCATATGCAGAACAGAAGAGGGATTTAGATTCTCCAGAATCTGACACCCTCTTCTGGAGTGTCTGAAGACAGCTACAGTGTACTTATATCTAATAAATACATAAATAAATATATAAATAAACATTTTTTTTAAAAGGATAAGAAAGAAAGAAAGACCAGGCAGGCCTGCCGTCCTTATCACTGTCTGTATGTCTTTCTGTCTGATCCCCTGGAACTGGAGATGGGCCACCATATAGTTGCTGGTAGTTGATCCCAGGTACTCTGGAAGAGGAGACAATGCTGTTAATTGTTGAGCCCTTTCAGTGGCGCCACCCATCTTTAAATATTTAGAGGTATGTGTGAGGCTGTGTTTATGTACATCATATGCAGACCATAAGAGGGATTTAGATTCTCCAGAATCTGACACCCTCTTCTGGAGTGTCTGAATACAGCTACAGTGTACTTATATCTAATAAATACATGAATAAATATATAAATAAACATTTTTTTAAAAAGGATAAGACAGAAAGAAAGACCAGGCAGGCCTGCCATCCTTATCACTGTCTGTATGTCTGTCTGTCTGATCCCCTGGAACTGGATATGGGCCACCATATAGTTGCTGGTAGTTGATCCCAGGTACTCTGGAAGAGGGGACAATGCTGTTAATTGTTGAGCCCTTTCAGTGGCGCCACCCATCTTTAAATATTTAGAGGTATATGTGAGGCTGTGTTTATGTACATCATATGCAGACCATAAGAGGTATTTAGATTCTCCAGAATCTGACACCCTCTTCTGGAGTGTCTGAAGACAGCTACAGTGTACTTATATCTAATAAATAAATAGATAAATAAATAAATAAATAAATAAACATTTTTTAAAAAGTATAAGAAAGAAAGAAAGACCAGGCAGGCCTGCCATCCATATCTCTGTCTGTCTGTCTGTCTGTCTGTCTATCTGATCCCCGGGAACTGGAGATGGGCCACCATATAGTGCTGGTAGTTGATCCAAGGTTCTCTGGAAGAGGAGACAATTCGGTTAATTGTTGAGCCCTTTCAGTGGCCCCACACTTCTTTAAATATTTAGAAGTTTATGTGAGGCTGTGTTTATGTACATCATATTCAAACGATAAGAGGGATTTAGATTCTCCAGAATCTGACACCCTCTTCTGGAGTGTCTGAAGACGGCTACAGTGTACTTATATCTAATAAATACATAAATAAATAAATAAATAAATAAATAAATAAATAAATAAATAAACATTTTTTAAAAAGTATAAGAAATAAAGAAAGACCAGGCAGGCCTGCCATCCTTATCTCTGTCTCTCTGTCTGTCTGTCCGTCTGATCCCGTGGAACTGGAGATGGGCCACCTTGTAGGTGCTGGTAGTTTATCCCAGGTTCTCTGGAAGAGGAGACAATGCTGTTAATTGTTGAGCTTTTAGAGTGGCCCCACCCTTCTTTAAATTTTTAGAAGTATATGTGAGGCTTTGTTTATGTACATCATATGCAGACCATAAGAGGGATTTAGATTCTCCAGAATATGACACCCTCTTCTGGAGTGTCTGAAGACAGCTACAGTGTACTTATATCTACTAAATACATAAATAAATATATAAATAAACATTTTTTTAAAAAGGATAAGAAAGAAAGAAAGACCAGGCAGGCCTGCCATCCTTAGCACTGTCTGTCTGTCTGTCTGTCTGACACCCTGGAACTGGAGATGGGCCACCATATAGTTGCTGGTAGTTGATCCAAGGTTCTCTGGAAGAGGAGACAATGCTCTTAATTGTTGAGCTTTTAGAGTGGCCGCACACTTCTTTAAATATTTAGAAGTATATGTGTGGCTGTGTTTATGTACATCATATGCAGACCATAAGAGGGATTTAGATTCTCCAGAATCTGACACCCTCTTCTGTAGTGTCTGAACAGATACAGTGTACTAATATCTACTAAATACATAAATAAATAAATAAATAAACATTTTTTAAAAAGGATAAGAAAGAAAGAAAGACCAGGCAGGCCTGCCATCCATATCTCTGCCTGTCTGTCTGTCTGTCTATCTGATCCTCGGGAACTGGAGATGGGCCACCATATAGTTGCTGGTAGTTGATCCCAGGTTCTCTGGAAGAGGAGACAATGCTCTTAATTGTTGAGCCCTTTCAGTGGCCGCACACTTCTTTAAATATTTAGAAGTATATGTGAGGCTGTGTTTATGTACATCATATTCAGATTATAAGAGGATTTAGATTCTCCAGAATCTGACACCCTCTACTGGAGTGTCTGAAGACAGCTACAGTGTACTTATATATAATAAATGAATAAATAAATAAATAAATAAACATTTTTTTAAAAGGATAAGAAAAAAAGTAAGACCAGGCAGCCCTGCCATCCTTATCTCTGTCTGTCTGTCTGTCTGTCTGATCCCCTGTAACTGGAGATGGGCTACCAAATAGTTGCTGGTAGTTGATCCCAGGTTCTCTGGAAGAGGAGACAATGCTGTTAATTGTTGAGCCCTATCAGTGGCCCTACCCATCTTTAAATTTTTAGAAGTGTATGTGAGGCTGTGTTTATTATATCATATGCAGAACAGAAGAGGGATTTAGATTCTCCAGAATCTGACACCCTCTTCTGGAGTGTCTGAAGACAGCTACAGTGTACTTATATCTAATAAATACATAAATAAATATATAAATAAACATTTTTTTTAAAAGGATAAGAAAGAAAGAAAGACCAGGCAGGCCTGCCGTCCTTATCACTGTCTGTATGTCTTTCTGTCTGATCCCCTGGAACTGGAGATGGGCCACCATATAGTTGCTGGTAGTTGATCCCAGGTACTCTGGAAGAGGAGACAATGCTGTTAATTGTTGAGCCCTTTCAGTGGCGCCACCCATCTTTAAATATTTAGAGGTATGTGTGAGGCTGTGTTTATGTACATCATATGCAGACCATAAGAGGGATTTAGATTCTCCAGAATCTGACACCCTCTTCTGGAGTGTCTGAAGACAGCTACAGTGTACTTATATCTAATAAATACATGAATAAATATATAAATAAACATTTTTTTAAAAAGGATAAGACAGAAAGAAAGACCAGGCAGGCCTGCCATCCTTATCACTGTCTGTATGTCTGTCTGTCTGATCCCCTGGAACTGGATATGGGCCACCATATAGTTGCTGGTAGTTGATCCCAGGTACTCTGGAAGAGGAGACAATGCTGTTAATTGTTGAGCCCTTTCAGTGGCGCCACCCATCTTTAAATATTTAGAGGTATATGTGAGGCTGTGTTTATGTACATCATATGCAGACCATAAGAGGTATTTAGATTCTCCAGAATCTGACACCCTCTTCTGGAGTGTCTGAAGACAGCTACAGTGTACTTATATCTAATAAATAAATAGATAAATAAATAAATAAATAAATAAACATTTTTTAAAAAGTATAAGAAAGAAAGAAAGACCAGGCAGGCCTGCCATCCATATCTCTGTCTGTCTGTCTGTCTGTCTGTCTATCTGATCCCCGGGAACTGGAGATGGGCCACCATATAGTGCTGGTAGTTGATCCAAGGTTCTCTGGAAGAGGAGACAATTCGGTTAATTGTTGAGCCCTTTCAGTGGCCCCACACTTCTTTAAATATTTAGAAGTTTATGTGAGGCTGTGTTTATGTACATCATATTCAGATTATAAGAGGATTTAGATTCTCCAGAATCTGACACCCTCTACTGGAGTGACTGAAGACAGCTACAGTGTACTTATATATAATAAATAAATAAATAAATAAATAAATAAATAAATAAATAAATAAACATTTTTTTTAAAAAGGATAAGAAAGAAAGAAAGACCAGGCAGGCCTGCCATCCTTATCACTGTCTGTATGTCTGTCTGTCTGATCCCCTGGAACTGGAGATGGGCCACCATATAGTTGCTGGTAGTTGATCCCAGGTACTCTGGAAGAGGAGACAATGCTGTTAATTGTTGAGCCCTTTCAGTGGCGCCACCCATCTTTAAATATTTAGAGGTATATGTGAGGCTGTGTTTATGTACATCATATGCAGACCATAAGAGGGATTTAGATTCTCCAGAATCTGACACCCTCTTCTGGAGTGTCTGAAGACAGCTACAGTGTACTTATATCTAATAAATAAATAGATAAATAAATAAATAAATAAATAAACATTTTTTAAAAAGTATAAGAAAGAAAGAAAGTCCAGGCAGGCCTGCCATCCATATCTCTGTCTGTCTGTCTATCTGATCCCCGGGAACTGGAGATGGGCCACCATATAATGCTGGTAGTTGATCCAAGGTTCTATGGAAGAGGAGACAATTCGGTTAATTGTTGAGCCCTTTCAGTGGCCCCACACTTCTTTAAATATTTAGAAGTTTATGTGAGGCTGTGTTTATGTACATCATATTCATATTATAAGAGGATTTAGATTCTCCAGAATCTGACACCCTCTACTGGAGTGACTGAAGACAGCTACAGTGTACTTATAATAAATAAATAAATAAATAAATAAATAAATAAACATTTTTTAAAAAGGATAAGAAAGAAAGAAAGACCAGGCAGGCCTGCCATCCTCATCACTGTCTGTATGTCTGTCTGTCTGATCCCCTGGAACTGGAGATGGGCCACCATATAGTTGCTGGTAGTTGATCCCAGGTACTCTGGAAGAGGAGACAATGCTGTTAATTGTTGAGCCCTTTCAGTGGCGCCACCCATCTTTAAATATTTAGAGGTATATGTGAGGCTGTGTTTATGTACATCATATGCAGACCATAAGAGGGATTTAGATTCTCCAGAATCTGACACCCTCTTCTGGAGTGTCTGAAGACAGCTACAGTGTACTTTTATCTAATAAATAAATAGAAAAATAAATAAATAAATAAACATTTTTTAAAAAGTATAAGAAAGAAAGAAAGACCAGGCAGGCCTGCCATCCATATCTCTGTCTGTCTGTCTGTCTGTCTATCTGATCCCCGGGAACTGGAGATGAGCCACCATATAGTGCTGGTAGTTGATCCAAGGTTCTCTGGAAGAGGAGACAATTCGGTTAATTGTTGAGCCCTTTCAGTGGCCCCACACTTCTTTAAATATTTAGAAGTTTATGTGAGGCTGTGTTTATGTACATCATATTCAGATTATAAGAGGATTTAGATTCTCCAGAATCTGACACCCTCTACTGGAGTGACTGAAGACAGATACAGTGTACTTATATATAATAAATAAATAAATAAATAAATAAATAAATAAACATTTTTTAAAAAGGATAAGAAAGAAAGTAAGACCAGGCTGGCCTGCCATCCTTATCTCTGTCTGTCTGTCTGTCTGTCTGATCCCCTGGAACTGGAGTTGGGCTACCATAAAGTTGCTGGTAGTTGATCCCAGGTTCTCTGGAAGAGGAGACAATTCTGTTAATTGTTGAGCCCTATCATTGGCCCTACCCATCTTTAAATATTTAGAAGTATATGTGAGGCTGTGTTTATGTACATCATATGCAGACCATAAGAGGGATTTAGATTCTCCAGAATCTGACACCCTCTTCTGGAGTGTCTGAAGACAGCTACAGTGTACTTATATCTAATAAATAAATAAATAAATAAATAAATAAACATTTTTTAAAAAGTATAAGAAATAAAGAAAGACCAGGCAGGCCTGCCATCCTTATCTCTGTCTCTCTGTCTGTCTGTCTGTCTGATCCACTGGAACTGGAGATGGGCCACCATAAGGTGCTGGTAGTTTATCCCAGGTTCTCTGAAAGAGGAGACAATGCTGTTAATTGTTGAGCCCTCTCAGTGGCCCGACACATCTTTAAATTTTTAGAAGTATATGTGAGGCTGTGTTTATGTACATCATATGCAGACCATAAGAGGGATTTAGATTCTCCAGAATCTGACACCCTCTTCTGGAGTGTCTGAAGACAGCTACAGTGTACTTATATCTAATAAATACATAAATAAATATATAAATAAACATTTTTTTAAAAAGGATAAGAAAGAAAGAAAGACCAGGCAGGCCTGCCATCCATATCTCTGCCTGTCTGTCTGTCTGTCTATCTGATCCTCGGGAACTGGAGATGGGCCACCATATAGTTGCTGGTAGTTGATCCCAGGTTCTCTGGAAGAGGAGACAATGCTCTTAATTGTTGAGCCCTTTCAGTGGCCGCACACTTCTTTAAATATTTAGAAGTATATGTGAGGCTGTGTTTATGTACATCATATTCAGATTATAAGAGGATTTAGATTCTCCAGAATCTGACACCCTCTACTGGAGTGTCTGAAGACAGCTACAGTGTACTTATATATAATAAATGAATAAATAAATAAATAAATAAACATTTTTTTAAAAGGATAAGAAAAAAAGTAAGACCAGGCAGGCCTGCCATCCTTATCTCTGTCTGTCTGTCTGTCTGTCTGATCCCCTGTAACTGGAGATGGGCTACCAAATAGTTGCTGGTAGTTGATCCCAGGTTCTCTGGAAGAGGAGACAATGCTGTTAATTGTTGAGCCCTATCAGTGGCCCTACCCATCTTTAAATTTTTAGAAGTGTATGTGAGGCTGTGTTTATTATATCATATGCAGAACAGAAGAGGGATTTAGATTCTCCAGAATCTGACACCCTCTTCTGGAGTGTCTGAAGACAGCTACAGTGTACTTATATCTAATAAATACATAAATAAATATATAAATAAACATTTTTTTTAAAAGGATAAGAAAGAAAGAAAGACCAGGCAGGCCTGCCGTCCTTATCACTGTCTGTATGTCTTTCTGTCTGATCCCCTGGAACTGGAGATGGGCCACCATATAGTTGCTGGTAGTTGATCCCAGGTACTCTGGAAGAGGAGACAATGCTGTTAATTGTTGAGCCCTTTCAGTGGCGCCACCCATCTTTAAATATTTAGAGGTATGTGTGAGGCTGTGTTTATGTACATCATATGCAGACCATAAGAGGGATTTAGATTCTCCAGAATCTGACACCCTCTTCTGGAGTGTCTGAAGACAGCTACAGTGTACTTATATCTAATAAATACATGAATAAATATATAAATAAACATTTTTTTAAAAAGGATAAGACAGAAAGAAAGACCAGGCAAGCCTGCCATCCTTATCACTGTCTGTATGTCTGTCTGTCTGATCCCCTGGAACTGGATATGGGCCACCATATAGTTGCTGGTAGTTGATCCCAAGTACTCTGGAAGAGGAGACAATGCTGTTAATTGTTGAGCCCTTTCAGTGGCGCCACCCATCTTTAAATATTTAGAGGTATATGTGAGGCTGTGTTTATGTACATCATATGCAGACCATAAGAGGTATTTAGATTCTCCAGAATCTGACACCCTCTTCTGGAGTGTCTGAAGACAGCTACAGTGTACTTATATCTAATAAATAAATAGATAAATAAATAAATAAATAAATAAACATTTTTTAAAAAGTATAAGAAAGAAAGAAAGACCAGGCAGGCCTGCCATCCATATCTCTGTCTGTCTGTCTGTCTGTCTGTCTATCTGATCCCCGGGAACTGGAGATGGGCCACCATATAGTGCTGGTAGTTGATCCAAGGTTCTCTGGAAGAGGAGACAATTCGGTTAATTGTTGAGCCCTTTCAGTGGCCCCACACTTCTTTAAATATTTAGAAGTTTATGTGAGGCTGTGTTTATGTACATCATATTCAGATTATAAGAGGATTTAGATTCTCCAGAATCTGACACCCTCTACTGGAGTGACTGAAGACAGCTACAGTGTACTTATATATAATAAATAAATAAATAAATAAATAAATAAATAAATAAATAAATAAACATTTTTTTTAAAAAGGATAAGAAAGAAAGAAAGACCAGGCAGGCCTGCCATCCTTATCACTGTCTGTATGTCTGTCTGTCTGATCCCCTGGAACTGGAGATGGGCCACCATATAGTTGCTGGTAGTTGATCTCAGGTACTCTGGAAGAGGAGACAATGCTGTTAATTGTTGAGCCCTTTCAGTGGCGCCACCCATCTTTAAATATTTAGAGGTATATGTGAGGCTGTGTTTATGTACATCATATGCAGACCATAAGAGGGATTTAGATTCTCCAGAATCTGACACCCTCTTCTGGAGTGTCTGAAGACAGCTACAGTGTACTTATATCTAATAAATAAATAGATAAATAAATAAATAAATAAATAAACATTTTTTAAAAAGTATAAGAAAGAAAGAAAGTCCAGGCAGGCCTGCCATCCATATCTCTGTCTGTCTGTCTATCTGATCCCCGGGAACTGGAGATGGGCCACCATATAATGCTGGTAGTTGATCCAAGGTTCTATGGAAGAGGAGACAATTCGGTTAATTGTTGAGCCCTTTCAGTGGCCCCACACTTCTTTAAATATTTAGAAGTTTATGTGAGGCTGTGTTTATGTACATCATATTCATATTATAAGAGGATTTAGATTCTCCAGAATCTGACACCCTCTACTGGAGTGACTGAAGACAGCTACAGTGTACTTATAATAAATAAATAAATAAATAAATAAATAAATAAACATTTTTTAAAAAGGATAAGAAAGAAAGAAAGACCAGGCAGGCCTGCCATCCTCATCACTGTCTGTATGTCTGTCTGTCTGATCCCCTGGAACTGGAGATGGGCCACCATATAGTTGCTGGTAGTTGATCCCAGGTACTCTGGAAGAGGAGACAATGCTGTTAATTGTTGAGCCCTTTCAGTGGCGCCACCCATCTTTAAATATTTAGAGGTATATGTGAGGCTGTGTTTATGTACATCATATGCAGACCATAAGAGGGATTTAGATTCTCCAGAATCTGACACCCTCTTCTGGAGTGTCTGAAGACAGCTACAGTGTACTTTTATCTAATAAATAAATAGAAAAATAAATAAATAAATAAACATTTTTTAAAAAGTATAAGAAAGAAAGAAAGACCAGGCAGGCCTGCCATCCATATCTCTGTCTGTCTGTCTGTCTGTCTATCTGATCCCCGGGAACTGGAGATGAGCCACCATATAGTGCTGGTAGTTGATCCAAGGTTCTCTGGAAGAGGAGACAATTCGGTTAATTGTTGAGCCCTTTCAGTGGCCCCACACTTCTTTAAATATTTAGAAGTTTATGTGAGGCTGTGTTTATGTACATCATATTCAGATTATAAGAGGATTTAGATTCTCCAGAATCTGACACCCTCTACTGGAGTGACTGAAGACAGATACAGTGTACTTATATATAATAAATAAATAAATAAATAAATAAATAAATAAACATTTTTTAAAAAGGATAAGAAAGAAAGTAAGACCAGGCTGGCCTGCCATCCTTATCTCTGTCTGTCTGTCTGTCTGTCTGATCCCCTGGAACTGGAGTTGGGCTACCATAAAGTTGCTGGTAGTTGATCCCAGGTTCTCTGGAAGAGGAGACAATTCTGTTAATTGTTGAGCCCTATCATTGGCCCTACCCATCTTTAAATATTTAGAAGTATATGTGAGGCTGTGTTTATGTACATCATATGCAGACCATAAGAGGGATTTAGATTCTCCAGAATCTGACACCCTCTTCTGGAGTGTCTGAAGACAGCTACAGTGTACTTATATCTAATAAATACATAAATAAATAAATAAATAAACATTTTTTAAAAAGTATAAGAAATAAAGAAAGACCAGGCAGGCCTGCCATCCTTATCTCTGTCTCTCTGTCTGTCTGTCTGTCTGATCCACTGGAACTGGAGATGGGCCACCATAAGGTGCTGGTAGTTTATCCCAGGTTCTCTGAAAGAGGAGACAATGCTGTTAATTGTTGAGCCCTCTCAGTGGCCCGACACATCTTTAAATTTTTAGAAGTATATGTGAGGCTGTGTTTATGTACATCATATGCAGACCATAAGAGGGATTTAGATTCTCCAGAATCTGACACCCTCTTCTGGAGTGTCTGAAGACAGCTACAGTGTACTTATATCTAATAAATACATAAATAAATATATAAATAAACATTTTTTTAAAAAGGATAAGAAAGAAAGAAAGACCAGGCAGGCCTGCCATCCTTATCACTGTCTGTATGTCTGTCTGTCTGATCCCCTGGAACTGGAGATGGGCCACCATATAGTTGCTGGTAGTTGATCCCAGGTACTCTGGAAGAGGACATAATGCTGTTAATTGTTGAGCCCTTTCAGTGGCGCCACCCATCTTTAAATATTTAGAGGTATATGTGAGGCTGTGTTTATGTACATCATATGCAGACCATAAGAGGGATTTAGATTCTCCAGAACCTGACACCCTCTTCTGGAGTGTCTGAAGACAGCTACAGTGTACTTATATCTAATAAATAAATAGATAAATAAATAAATAAATAAATAAATAAACATTTTTTAAAAAGTATAAGAAAGAAAGAAAGACCAGGCAGGCCTGCCATCCATATCTCTGTCTGTCTGTCTGTCTGTCTATCTGATCCCCGGGAACTGGAGATAGGCCACCATATAGTGCTGGTAGTTGATCCAAGGTTCTCTGGAAGAGGAGACAATTCGGTTAATTGTGAGCCCTTTCAGTGGCCCCACACTTCTTTAAATATTTAGAAGTTTATGTGAGGCTGTGTTTATGTACATCATATTCAGATTATAAGAGGATTTAGATTCTCCAGAATCTGACACCCTCTACTGGAGTGACTGAAGACAGATACAGTGTACTTATATATATATAAATAAATAAATAAATAAATAAATAAATAAATAAATAAATAAATAAATAAATAAACATTTTTTAAAAAGGATAAGAAAGAAAGTAAGACCAGGCTGGCCTGAAATCCTTATCTCTGTCTGTCTGTCTGTCTGTCTGATCCCCTGGAACTGGAGTTGGGCTACCATAAAGTTGCTGGTAGTTGATCCCAGGTTCTCTGGAAGAGGAGACAATGCTGTTAATTGTTGAGCCCTATCAGTGGCCCTACCCATCTTTAAATATTTAGAAGTATATGTGAGGCTGTGTTTATGTACATCATATGCAGACCATAAGAGGGATTTAGATTCTCCAGAATCTGACACCCTCTTCTGGAGTGTCTGAAGACAGCTACAGTGTACTTATATCTAATAAATACATACATAAATAAATAAATAAATAAATAAATAAACATTTTTTAAAAAGTAGAAGAAATAAAGAAAGACCAGGCAGGCCTGCCATCCTTATCTCTGTCTCTCTGTCTGTCTGTCTGTCTGATCCACTGGAACTGGAGATGGGCCACCATAAGGTGCTGGTAGTTTATCCCAGGTTCTCTGAAAGAGGAGACAATGCTGTTAATTGTTGAGCCCTCTCAGTGGCCCGACACATCTTTAAATTTTTAGAAGTATATGTGAGGCTGTGTTTATGTACATCATATGCAGACCATAAGAGGGATTTTGATTCTCCAGAATCTGACACCCTCTTCTGGAGTGTCTGAAGACAGCTACAGTGTACTTATATCTAATAAATACATAAATAAATATATAAATAAACATTTTATTAAAAAGGATAAGAAAGAAAGAAAGACCAGGCAGGCCTGCCATCCTTATCACTGTCTGTATGTCTGTCTGTCTGATCCCCTGGAACTGGAGATGGGCCACCATATAGTTGCTTGTAGTTGATCCCAGGTACTCTGGAAGAGGAGACAATGCTGTTAATTGTTGAGCCCTTTCAGTGGCGCCACCCATCTTTAAATATTTAGAGGTATATGTGAGGCTGTGTTTATGTACATCATATGCAGACCATAAGAGGGATTTAGATTCTCCAGAATCTGACACCCTCTTCTGGAGTGTCTGAAGACAGCTACAGTGTACTTATATCTAATAAATAAATAGATAAATAAATAAATAAATAAATAAATAAATAAATAAATAAATAAACATTTTTTAAAAAGTATAAGAAAGAAAGAAAGACCAGGCAGGCCTGCCATCCATATCTCTGTCTGTCTGTCTGTCTGTCTATCTGATCCCCGGGAACAAGAGATAGGCCACCATATAGTGCTGGTAGTTGATCCAGGGTTCTCTGGAAGAGGAGACAATTCGGTTAATCGTTGAGCCCTTTCAGTGGCCCCACACTTCTTTAAATATTTAGAAGTTTATGTGAGGCTGTGTTTATGTACATCATATTCAGATTATAAGAGGATTTAGATTCTCCAGAATCTGACACCCTCTACTGGAGTGAGTGAAGACAGCTACAGTGTACTTATATATAATAAATAAATAAATAAATAAATAAATAAATAAATAAATAAATAAATAAACATTTTTTAAAAAGGATAAGAAAGAAAGTAAGACCAGGCAGGCCTGCCATTCTTATCTCTGTCTGTCTGTCTGTCTGTCTGATCCCCTGGAACTGGAGTTGGGCTACCATAAAGTTGCTGGTAGTTGATCCCAGGTTCTCTGGAAGAGGAGACAATGCTGTTAATTGTTGAGCCCTATCAGTGGCCCTACCCATCTTTAAATATTTAGAAGTATATGTGAGGCTGTGTTTATGTACATCATATGCAGACCATAAGAGGGATTTAGATTCTCCAGAATCTGACACCCTCTTCTGGAGTGTCTGAAGACAGCTACAGTGTAGTTATATCTAATAAATACATAAATAAATATATAAATAAACATTTTTTTAAAAAGGATAAGAAAGAAAGAAATACCAGGCAGGCCTGCCATCCTCACCACTGTCTGTATGTCTGTCTGTCTGATCCCCTGGAACTGGAGATGGGCCACCATATAGTTGCTGGTAGTTGATCCCAGGTACTCTGGAAGAGGAGACAATGCTGTTAATTGTTGAGCCCTTTCAGTGGCGCCACCCATCTTTAAATATTTAGAGGTATATGTGAGGCTGTGTTTATGTACATCATATGCAGACCATAAGAGGGATTTAGATTCTCCAGAATCTGACACCCTCTTTTGGAGTGTCTGAAGACAGCTACAGTGTACTTATATCTAATAAATAAATAGATAAATAAATAAATAAATAAAAACATTTTTTAAAAAGTATAAGAGAGAAAGAAAGACCAGGCAGGCCTGCCATCCATATCTCTGTCTGTCTGTCTGTCTGTCTATCTGAACCCCGGGAACTGGAGATGGGCCACCGTATAGTGCTGGTAGTTGATCCAAGGTTCTCTGGAAGAGGAGACAATTCGGTTAATTGTTGAGCCCTTTTAGTGGCCCCACACTTCTTTAAATATTTAGAAGTTTATGTGAGGCTGTGTTTATGTACATCATATTCAGATTATAAGAGGATTTAGATTCTCCAGAATCTGACACCTCTACTGGAGAGACTGAAGACAGCTACGGTGTACTTATATATAATAAATAAATAAATAAATAAATAAATAAATAAATAAATAAACATTTTTTAAAAAGGATAAAAAAGAATTTAAGAACAGGCAGGCCTGCCATCCTTATCTCTGTCTGTCTGTCTGTCTGTCTGATCCCCTGGAACTGGAGTTGAGCTACCATAAAGTTGCTGGTTGTTGATCCCAGGTTCTCTGGAAGAGGAGACAATGCTGTTAATTGTTGAGCCCTATAAGTGGCCCTACCGATCTTTAAATATTTAGAAGTATATGTGAGGCTGTGTTTATGTACATCATATGCAGACCATAAGAGGGATTTATATTCTCCAGAATCTGACACCCTCTTCTGGAGTGTCTGAAGACAGCTACAGTGTACTTATATCTAATAAATAAATAGATAAATAAATAAATAAATAAATAAATAAACATTTTTTAAAAAGGATAAGAAAGAAAGAAAGACCAGGCAGGCCTGCCATCCATATCTCTGCCTGTCTGTCTGTCTGTCTATCTGATCCCCGGGAAATGGAGATGGGCCACCATATAGTTGCTGGTAGTTGATCCAAGGTTCTCTGGAAGAGGAGACAATGCTCTTAATTGTTGAGCCCTATCAGTGGCCCTACCCATCTTTAAATTTTTAGAAGTATATGTGAGTCTGTGTTTATGTACATCATATGCAGACCATAAGAGGGATTTAGATTCTCCAGAATCTGACACCCTCTTCTGGAGTGTCTGAAGACAGCTACAGTGTACTTATATCAAATAAATACATAAATAAATAAATAAATAAATAAATAAATAAATAAATAAATAAACATTATTTAAACCGGATAAGAAAAAAAGAAAGACCAGGCAGGCCTACCATACTTATCTCTGTCTGTCTGTCTATCAGTCGTTCTGATCCCCTGGAACTGGAGATGGTCCACCATATAGGTGCTGGTAGTTGATCCCAGGTTCTCTGGAAGAGGAGACAATGCTGTTAATTGTTGAGTGCTTTCAGTGGCCCCACCCATCGTTAAATTTTTAGTAGTATATGTGAGGCTGTGTTTATGTACATCATATGCAGACCATAAGAGGGATTTAGATTCTCCAGAATCTGACACCCTCTTCTGGAGTGTCTGAAGACAGCTACAGTGTAATTATATCTAATAAATACATAAATAAATAAACATTTTTTAAAAAGGATAATAAAGAAAGAAAGACCAGGCAGGCCTGCCATCCTTATCTCTGTCTGTCTGTCTGTCTGTCTGATCCCCTGGAACTGGAGATGGGCCACCTTGTAGATGCTTGTAGTTGTTCCCAGGTTCTCTGGAAGAGGAGACAATGCTGTTAATTGTTTAGCCCTTTCAGTGGCCCCACCCATTTTTAATTTTTACAAGTATATGTGAGGCTGTGTTTATGTACATCATATTCAGACCATAAGAGGGATTTAGATTCTCCAGAATCTCACACCATCTTCTGGAGTGTCTGAAGACGGCTACAGTGTACTTATATCTAATAAATACATAAATAAATAAATAAATGAATAAATAAACATTTTTTAAAAAGTATAAGAAATAAAGAAAGACCAGTCAGGCCTGCCATCCATATCTCTGTCTCTCTGTCTGTCTGTCTGTCTGATCCACAGGAACTGGAGATGGGCCACCATAAGGTGCTGGTAGTTTATCCCAGGTTCTCTGAAAGAGGAGACAATGCTGTTAATTGTTGAGCCCTCTCAGTGGCCCCACACATCTTTAAATTTTTAGAAGTATACGTGAGGCTGTGTTTATGTACATCATATGCAGACAATAAAAGGGATTTAGATTCTCCAGAATCTGACACCCTCTTCTGGAGTGTCTGAAGACAGCTACAGTGTACTTATATCTAATAAATACATAAATAAATATATAAATAAACATTTTTTTAAAAAGGATAAGAAAGAAAGAAAGAAAGACCAGGCAGGCCTGCCATCCTTATCACTGTCTGTATGTCTGTCTGTCTGATCCCCTGGACCTGGAGATGGGCCACCATATAGTTGCTGGTAGTTGATCCCAGGTACTCTGGAAGAGGAGACAATGCTGTTAATTGTTGAGCTTTTAGAGTGGCCCCACCCTTCTTTAAATTTTTAGAAGTATATGTGAGGCTGTGTTTATGTACATCATATGCAGACCATAAGAGGGATTTAGATTCTCCAGAATCTGACACCCTCTTCTGGAGTGTCTGAACAGCTACAGTGTACTTATATCTAATAATAAATAAATAAATAAATAAATAAATAAATAAATAAATAAATAAATAAATAAACATTTTTTTTAAAAAAGTATAAGAAAGAAAGAAAGACCAGGCAGGCCTGCCATCCTTATTACTGTCTGTCTGTCTGTCTGTCTGATCCCCTAGAATTGGAGATGGGCCACCTTTTAGGTGCTGGTAGTTGATCCCAGGTTCTCTGGAAGAGGAGACAATGCTGTTAATTGTTGAGTCCTTTCAGTGGCCCCAACTATTTATAATTTTTAGAAGTTTATGTGAGGCTGTGTTTATGTACATCATATTCAGACCATAAGAGGGATTTAGATTCTCTAGAATCTGACACCCTTTTCTGGAGTGTCTGAAGACGGCTACAGTGTACTTATATCTAATAAATACAAAAATAAATAAATAAATAAATAAATAAATAAATAAATAAACATTTTTAAAAAGTATAAGAAATACAGAAAGACCAGGCAGGCCTGCCATCCATATCTCTGTCTCTCTGTCTGTCTGTCTGTCTGATCCCCTGGAACTGGAGATGGGCCACCATAAGGTGCTGGTAGTTTATCCCAGGTTCTCTGAAAGAGGAGACAATGCTGTTAATTGTTGAGCCCTCTCAGTGGCCCCACCCATCTTTAAGTTTTTAGAAGTATATGCAAGGCTGTGTTTATGTACCGAATATGCAGACCATAAGAGGGATTTAGATTCTCCAGAATCTGACACCCTCTTCTGGAGTGTCTGAAGACAGCTACAGTGTACATATATCTAATAAATACATAAATAAATATATAAATTAACATTTTTTAAAAAAGGATAATAAAGAGAGAAAGACCAGGCAGGCCTGCCATCCTTATCACTGTCTGTATGTCTGTCTGTCTGATCCCCTGGAACTGGAGATGGGCCACCATATAGTTGCTGGTAGTTGATCCCAGGTACTCTGGAAGAGGAGACAATGCTGTTAATTGTTGAGCTTTTAGAGTGGCCCCACCCTTCTTTAAATTTTTAGAAGTATATGTGAGGCTGTGTTTATGTACCTCATATGCAGACCATAAGAGGGATTTAGATTCTCCAGAATCTGACACCCTCTTCTGGAGTGTCTGAACAGCTACAGTGTACTTATATCTAATAATAAATAAATAAATAAATAAATAAATAAATAAATAAATAAATAAATAAACAAACATTTTTTTAAAAAAAGGATAAGAAAGAAAGAAAGACCAGGCAGGCCTGCCATCCTTATCACTGTCTGTCTGTCTGTCTCTCTGATCCCCTGGACCTGGAGATGGGCCACCATAATGTGCTGGTAGTTTATCCCAGGTTCTCTGAAAGAGGAGACAATGCTGTTAATTGTTGAGCCCTTTCAGTGGCGCCACCCATCTTTAAATATTTAGAGGTATATGTGAGGCTGTGTTTATGTACATCATATGCAGATCATAAGAGGGATTTAGATTCTCCAGAATCTGACACCCTCTTCTGGAGTGTCTGAAGACAGCTACAGTGTACTTATATCTAATAAATACATAAATAAATATATAAATAAACATTTTTTTAAAAAGGATAAGAAAGAAAGAAAGACCAGGCAGGCCTGCCATCCTTATCACTGTCTGTATGTCTGTCTGTCTGATCCCCTGGAACTGGAGATGGGCCACCATATAGTTGCTGGCAGTTGATCCCAGGTACTCTGGAAGAGGAGACAATGCTGTTAATAGTTGAGCCCTTTCAGTGGCGCCACCCATCTTTAAATATTTAGAGGTATATGTGAGGCTGTGTTTATGTACATCATATGCAGACCATAAGAGGGATTTAGATTCTCCAGAATCTGACACCCTCTTCTGGAGTGTCTGAAGACAGCTTCAGTGTACTTATATCTAATAAATAAATAGATAAATAAATAAATAAATAAATAAATAAATAAATAAACATTTTTTAAAAAGTATAAGAACGAAAGAAAGACCAGGCAGGCCTGCCATCCATATCTCTGTCTGTCTGTCTGTCTGTCTATCTGATCCCCGGGAACTGGAGATGGTCCACCATATAGTGCTAGTAGTTGATCCAAGGTTCTCTGGAAGAGGAGACAATTCGGTTAATTGTTGAGCCCTTTCAGTGGCCCCACACTTCTTTACATATTTAGAAGTTTATGTGAGGCTGTGTTTATGTACATCATATTCAGATTATAAGAGGATTTAGATTCTCCAGAATCTGACACCCTCTACTGGAGTGACTGAAGAGAGCTACAGTGTACTTATACATAATAAATAAATAAATAAATAAATAAATAAATAAACATTTTTTAAAAAGGATAAAAAAGAAAGTAAGACCAGTCAGGCCTACCATCCTTATCTCTGTCTGTCTGTCTGTCTGTCTGATCCCCTGGAACTGGAGTTGGGCTACCATAAAGTTGCTGGTAGTTGATCCCAGGTTCTCTGGAAGAGGAGACAATGCTGTTAATTGTTGAGCCCTATCAGTGGCCCTACCGATCTTTAAATATTTAGAAGTATATGTGAGGCTGTGTTTATGTACATCATATGCAGACCATAAGAGGGATTTATATTCTCCAGAATCTGACACCCTCTTCTGGAGTGTCTGAAGACAGCTACAGTGTACTTATATCTAATAAATAAATAGATAAATAAATAAATAAATAAATAAACATTTTTTAAAAAGGATAAGAAAGAAAGAAAGACCAGGCAGGCCTGCCATCCATATCTCTGCCTGTCTGTCTGTCTGTCTATCTGATCCCCGGGAACTGGAGATGGGCCACCATATAGTTGCTGGTAGTTGATCCAAGGTTCTCTGGAAGAGGAGACAATGCTCTTAATTGTTGAGCCCTATCAGTGGCCCTACCCATCTTTAAATTTTTAGAAGTATATGTGAGTCTATGTTTATGTACATCATATGCAGACCATAAGAGGGATTTAGATTCTCCAGAATCTGACACCCTCTTCTGGAGTGTCTGAAGACAGCTACAGTGTACTTATATCTAATAAATACATAAATAAAAAAATAAATAAATAAATAAATAAATAAATAAATAAACATTATTTAAACCTGATAAGAAAAAAAGAAAGACCAGGCAGGCCTACCATCCTTATCTCTGTCTGTCTGTCTATCAGTCGTTCTGATCCCCTGGAACTGGAGATGGGCCACCATATAAGTGCTGGTAGTTGATCCCAGGTTCTCTGGAAGAGGAGACAATGCTGTTAATTGTTGAACACTTTCAGTGGCCCCACCCATCGTTAAATTTTTAGTAGTATATGTGAGGCTTTGTTTATGTACATCATATGCAGACCATAAGAGTGATTTAGATTCTCCAGAATCTGACACCTTCTTCTGGAGTGTCTGAAGACAGCTACAGTGTACTTATATCTAATAAATACATAAATAAATAAACATTTTTTAAAAAGGATAATAAAGAAAGAAAGACCAGGCAGGCCTGCCATCCTAATCTCTGTCAGTCTGTCTGTCTGTCACACTGTCTGATCCCTTGGAACTGGAGATGGGCCACCATATAGTTGCTGTTAGTTGATCCCAGGTTCTCTGGAAGTGGAGACAATGCTATTAATTGTTGAGCCCTTTCAGTGGCTCCACCTATCTTTAAATTTTTAGAAGTATATGTTAGGCTGTGTTTATGTACATCATATGCAGACCATAAGAGGGATTTAGATTCTCCAGAATCTGACACCCTCTTCTGGAGTGTCTGAAGACAACTACAGTGTACTTATATCTAATAAATACAAACATATATAAATAAATAAATAAATAAACATTATTTTAAAACCATAAGAAAGAAAGAAAGACCAGGCAGGCCTGCCATACTTATCTCTGTCTGTCTGTCTGTCTGTCTGATCCCCTGGAACTGGAGATGGGCCACCTTGTAGGTGCTGGTAGTTGATCCCAGGTTCTCTGGAAGAGGAGACAATGCTGTTAATTGTTGAGTCCTTTCAGTGGCCCCAACTATTTATAATTTTTAGAAGTTTATGTGAGGCTGTGTTTATGTACATCATATTCAGACCATAAGAGGGATTTAGATTCTCTAGAATCTGACACCCTTTTCTGGAGTGTCTGAAGATGGCTACAGTGTACTTATATCTAATAAATACAAAAATAAATAAATAAATAAATAAATAAATAAATAAATAAATAAATAAATAAACATTTTTTTTAAAAAAGTATAAGAAAGAAAGAAAGACCAGGCAGGCCTGCCATCCTTATTACTGTCTGTCTGTCTGTCTGTCTGATCCCCTAGAATTGGAGATGGGCCACCTTTTAGGTGCTGGTAGTTGATCCCAGGTTCTCTGGAAGAGGAGACAATGCTGTTAATTGTTGAGTCCTTTCAGTGGCCCCAACTATTTATAATTTTTAGAAGTTTATGTGAGGCTGTGTTTATGTACATCATATTCAGACCATAAGAGGGATTTAGATTCTCTAGAATCTGACACCCTTTTCTGGAGTGTCTGAAGACGGCTACAGTGTACTTATATCTAATAAATACAAAAATAAATAAATAAATAAATAAATAAATAAATAAATAAATAAATAAACATTTTTAAAAAGTATAAGAAATACAGAAAGACCAGGCAGGCCTGCCATCCATATCTCTGTCTCTCTGTCTGTCTGTCTGTCTGATCCCCTGGAACTGGAGATGGGCCACCATAAGGTGCTGGTAGTTTATCCCAGGTTCTCTGAAAGAGGAGACAATGCTGTTAATTGTTGAGCCCTCTCAGTGGCCCCACCCATCTTTAAATTTTTAGAAGTATATGCAAGGCTGTGTTTATGTACCGAATATGCAGACCATAAGAGGGATTTAGATTCTCCAGAATCTGACACCCTCTTCTGGAGTGTCTGAAGACAGCTACAGTGTACATATATCTAATAAATACATAAATAAATATATAAATTAACATTTTTTAAAAAAGGATAATAAAGAGAGAAAGACCAGGCAGGCCTGCCATCCTTATCACTGTCTGTATGTCTGTCTGTCTGATCCCCTGGAACTGGAGATGGGCCACCATATAGTTGCTGGTAGTTGATCCCAGGTACTCTGGAAGAGGAGACAATGCTGTTAATTGTTGAGCTTTTAGAGTGGCCCCACCCTTCTTTAAATTTTTAGAAGTATATGTGAGGCTGTGTTTATGTACCTCATATGCAGACCATAAGAGGGATTTAGATTCTCCAGAATCTGACACCCTCTTCTGGAGTGTCTGAACAGCTACAGTGTACTTATATCTAATAATAAATAAATAAATAAATAAATAAATAAATAAATAAATAAATAAATAAATAAACAAACATTTTTTTAAAAAAAGGATAAGAAAGAAAGAAAGACCAGGCAGGCCTGCCATCCTTATCACTGTCTGTCTGTCTGTCTCTCTGATCCCCTGGAACTGGAGATGGGCCACCATAATGTGCTGGTAGTTTATCCCAGGTTCTCTGAAAGAGGAGACAATGCTGTTAATTGTTGAGCCCTTTCAGTGGCGCCACCCATCTTTAAATATTTAGAGGTATATGTGAGGCTGTGTTTATGTACATCATATGCAGATCATAAGAGGGATTTAGATTCTCCAGAATCTGACACCCTCTTCTGGAGTGTCTGAAGACAGCTAGAGTGTACTTATATCTAATAAATACATAAATAAATATATAAATAAACATTTTTTTAAAAAGGATAAGAAAGAAAGAAAGACCAGGCAGGCCTGCCATCCTTATCACTGTCTGTATGTCTGTCTGTCTGATCCCCTGGAACTGGAGATGGGCCACCATATAGTTGCTGGCAGTTGATCCCAGGTACTCTGGAAGAGGAGACAATGCTGTTAATAGTTGAGCCCTTTCAGTGGCGCCACCCATCTTTAAATATTTAGAGGTATATGTGAGGCTGTGTTTATGTACATCATATGCAGACCATAAGAGGGATTTAGATTCTCCAGAATCTGACACCCTCTTCTGGAGTGTCTGAAGACAGCTTCAGTGTACTTATATCTAATAAATAAATAGATAAATAAATAAATAAATAAATAAATAAATAAACATTTTTTAAAAAGTATAAGAACGAAAGAAAGACCAGGCAGGCCTGCCATCCATATCTCTGTCTGTCTGTCTGTCTGTCTATCTGATCCCCGGGAACTGGAGATGGTCCACCATATAGTGCTAGTAGTTGATCCAAGGTTCTCTGGAAGAGGAGACAATTCGGTTAATTGTTGAGCCCTTTCAGTGGCCCCACACTTCTTTACATATTTAGAAGTTTATGTGAGGCTGTGTTTATGTACATCATATTCAGATTATAAGAGGATTTAGATTCTCCAGAATCTGACACCCTCTACTGGAGTGACTGAAGAGAGCTACAGTGTACTTATACATAATAAATAAATAAATAAATAAATAAATAAACATTTTTTAAAAAGGATAAAAAAGAAAGTAAGACCAGTCAGGCCTACCATCCTTATCTCTGTCAGTCTGTCTGTCTGTCACACTGTCTGATCCCTTGGAACTGGAGATGGGCCACCATATAGTTGCTGTTAGTTGATCCCAGGTTCTCTGGAAGAGGAGACAATGCTGTTAATTGTTGAGCCCTATCAGTGGCCCTACCGATCTTTAAATATTTAGAAGTATATGTGAGGCTGTGTTTATGTACATCATATGCAGACCATAAGAGGGATTTATATTCTCCAGAATCTGACACCCTCTTCTGGAGTGTCTGAAGACAGCTACAGTGTACTTATATCTAATAAATAAATAGATAAATAAATAAATAAATAAATAAACATTTTTTAAAAGGATAAGAAAGAAAGAAAGACCAGGCAGGCCTGCCATCCATATCTCTGCCTGTCTGTCTGTCTGTCTATCTGATCCCCGGGAACTGGAGATGGGCCACCATATAGTTGCTGGTAGTTGATCCAAGGTTCTCTGGAAGAGGAGACAATGCTCTTAATTGTTGAGCCCTATCAGTGGCCCTACCCATCTTTAAATTTTTAGAAGTATATGTGAGTCTATGTTTATGTACATCATATGCAGACCATAAGAGGGATTTAGATTCTCCAGAATCTGACACCCTCTTATGGAGTGTCTGAAGACAGCTACAGTGTACTTATATCTAATAAATACATAAATAAAAAAATAAATAAATAAATAAATAAATAAATAAACATTATTTAAACCTGATAAGAAAAAAAGAAAGACCAGGCAGGCCTACCATCCTTATCTCTGTCTGTCTGTCTATCAGTCGTTCTGATCCCCTGGAACTGGAGATGGGCCACCATATAAGTGCTGGTAGTTGATCCCAGGTTCTCTGGAAGAGGAGACAATGCTGTTAATTGTTGAACACTTTCAGTGGCCCCACCCATCGTTAAATTTTTAGTAGTATATGTGAGGCTTTGTTTATGTACATCATATGCAGACCATAAGAGTGATTTAGATTCTCCAGAATCTGACACCTTCTTCTGGAGTGTCTGAAGACAGCTACAGTGTACTTATATCTAATAAATACATAAATAAATAAACATTTTTTAAAAAGGATAATAAAGAAAGAAAGACCAGGCAGGCCTGCCATCCTAATCTCTGTCAGTCTGTCTGTCTGTCACACTGTCTGATCCCTTGGAACTGGAGATGGGCCACCATATAGTTGCTGTTAGTTGATCCCAGGTTCTCTGGAAGTGGAGACAATGCTATTAATTGTTGAGCCCTTTCAGTGGCTCCACCTATCTTTAAATTTTTAGAAGTATATGTTAGGCTGTGTTTATGTACATCATATGCAGACCATAAGAGGGATTTAGATTCTCCAGAATCTGACACCCTCTTCTGGAGTGTCTGAAGACAACTACAGTGTACTTATATCTAATAAATACAAACATATATAAATAAATAAATAAATAAACATTATTTTAAAACCATAAGAAAGAAAGAAAGACCAGGCAGGCCTGCCATACTTATCTCTGTCTGTCTGTCTGTCTGTCTGATCCCCTGGAACTGGAGATGGGCCACCTTGTAGGTGCTGGTAGTTGATCCCAGGTTCTCTGGAAGAGGAGACAATGCTGTTAATTGTTGAGTCCTTTCAGTGGCCCCAACTATTTATAATTTTTAGAAGTTTATGTGAGGCTGTGTTTATGTACATCATATTCAGACCATAAGAGGGATTTAGATTCTCTAGAATCTGACACCCTTTTCTGGAGTGTCTGAAGACGGCTACAGTGTACTTATATCTAATAAATACAAAAATAAATAAATAAATAAATAAATAAATAAATAAATAAATAAACATTTTTTTTAAAAAAGTATAAGAAAGAAAGAAAGACCAGGCAGGCCTGCCATCCTTATTACTGTCTGTCTGTCTGTCTGTCTGATCCCCTAGAATTGGAGATGGGCCACCTTTTAGGTGCTGGTAGTTGATCCCAGGTTCTCTGGAAGAGGAGACAATGCTGTTAATTGTTGAGTCCTTTCAGTGGCCCCAACTATTTATAATTTTTAGAAGTTTATGTGAGGCTGTGTTTATGTACATCATATTCAGACCATAAGAGGGATTTAGATTCTCTAGAATCTGACACCCTTTTCTGGAGTGTCTGAAGACGGCTACAGTGTACTTATATCTAATAAATACAAAAATAAATAAATAAATAAATAAATAAATAAATAAATAAATAAACATTTTTAAAAAGTATAAGAAATACAGAAAGACCAGGCAGGCCTGCCATCCATATCTCTGTCTCTCTGTCTGTCTGTCTGTCTGATCCCCTGGAACTGGAGATGGGCCACCATAAGGTGCTGGTAGTTTATCCCAGGTTCTCTGAAAGAGGAGACAATGCTGTTAATTGTTGAGCCCTCTCAGTGGCCCCACCCATCTTTAAATTTTTAGAAGTATATGCAAGGCTGTGTTTATGTACCGAATATGCAGACCATAAGAGGGATTTAGATTCTCCAGAATCTGACACCCTCTTCTGGAGTGTCTGAAGACAGCTACAGTGTACATATATCTAATAAATACATAAATAAATATATAAATTAACATTTTTTAAAAAAGGATAATAAAGAGAGAAAGACCAGGCAGGCCTGCCATCCTTATCACTGTCTGTATGTCTGTCTGTCTGATCCCCTGGAACTGGAGATGGGCCACCATATAGTTGCTGGTAGTTGATCCCAGGTACTCTGGAAGAGGAGACAATGCTGTTAATTGTTGAGCTTTTAGAGTGGCCCCACCCTTCTTTAAATTTTTAGAAGTATATGTGAGGCTGTGTTTATGTACCTCATATGCAGACCATAAGAGGGATTTAGATTCTCCAGAATCTGACACCCTCTTCTGGAGTGTCTGAACAGCTACAGTGTACTTATATCTAATAATAAATAAATAAATAAATAAATAAATAAATAAATAAATAAATAAACAAACATTTTTTTAAAAAAAGGATAAGAAAGAAAGAAAGACCAGGCAGTCCTGCCATCCTTATCACTGTCTGTCTGTCTGTCTCTCTGATCCCCTGGACCTGGAGATGGGCCACCATAATGTGCTGGTAGTTTATCCCAGGTTCTCTGAAAGAGGAGACAATGCTGTTAATTGTTGAGCCCTTTCAGTGGCGCCACCCATCTTTAAATATTTAGAGGTATATGTGAGGCTGTGTTTATGTACATCATATGCAGATCATAAGAGGGATTTAGATTCTCCAGAATCTGACACCCTCTTCTGGAGTGTCTGAAGACAGCTAGAGTGTACTTATATCTAATAAATACATAAATAAATATATAAATAAACATTTTTTTAAAAAGGATAAGAAAGAAAGAAAGACCAGGCAGGCCTGCCATCCTTATCACTGTCTGTATGTCTGTCTGTCTGATCCCCTGGAACTGGAGATGGGCCACCATATAGTTGCTGGCAGTTGATCCCAGGTACTCTGGAAGAGGAGACAATGCTGTTAATAGTTGAGCCCTTTCAGTGGCGCCACCCATCTTTAAATATTTAGAGGTATATGTGAGGCTGTGTTTATGTACATCATATGCAGACCATAAGAGGGATTTAGATTCTCCAGAATCTGACACCCTCTTCTGGAGTGTCTGAAGACAGCTTCAGTGTACTTATATCTAATAAATAAATAGATAAATAAATAAATAAATAAATAAATAAATAAATAAATAAATAAACATTTTTTAAAAAGTATAAGAACGAAAGAAAGACCAGGCAGGCCTGCCATCCATATCTCTGTCTGTCTGTCTGTCTGTCTGTCTATCTGATCCCCGGGAACTGGAGATGGTCCACCATATAGTGCTAGTAGTTGATCCAAGGTTCTCTGGAAGAGGAGACAATTCGGTTAATTGTTGAGCCCTTTCAGTGGCCCCACACTTCTTTACATATTTAGAAGTTTATGTGAGGCTGTGTTTATGTACATCATATTCAGATTATAAGAGGATTTAGATTCTCCAGAATCTGACACCCTCTACTGGAGTGACTGAAGAGAGCTACAGTGTACTTATACATAATAAATAAATAAATAAATAAATAAATAAACATTTTTTAAAAAGGATAAAAAAGAAAGTAAGACCAGTCAGGCCTACCATCCTTATCTCTGTCTGTCTGTCTGTCTGTCTGATCCCCTGGAACTGGAGTTGGGCTACCATAAAGTTGCTGGTAGTTGATCCCAGGTTCTCTGGAAGAGGAGACAATGCTGTTAATTGTTGAGCCCTATCAGTGGCCCTACCGATCTTTAAATATTTAGAAGTATATGTGAGGCTGTGTTTATGTACATCATATGCAGACCATAAGAGGGATTTATATTCTCCAGAATCTGACACCCTCTTCTGGAGTGTCTGAAGACAGCTACAGTGTACTTATATCTAATAAATAAATAGATAAATAAATAAATAAATAAATAAATAAACATTTTTTAAAAAGGATAAGAAAGAAAGAAAGACCAGGCAGGCCTGCCATCCATATCTCTGCCTGTCTGTCTGTCTGTCTATCTGATCCCCGGGAACTGGAGATGGGCCACCATATAGTTGCTGGTAGTTGATCCCAGGTTCTCTGGAAGAGGAGACAATGCTGTTAATTGTTGAGTCCTTTCAGTGGCCCCAACTATTTATAATTTTTAGAAGTTTATGTGAGGCTGTGTTTATGTACATCATATTCAGACCATAAGAGGGATTTAGATTCTCTAGAATCTGACACCCTTTTCTGGAGTGTCTGAAGACGGCTACAGTGTACTTATATCTAATAAATACAAAAATAAATAAATAAATAAATAAATAAATAAATAAATAAATAAATAAATAAACATTTTTTTTAAAAAAGTATAAGAAAGAAAGAAAGACCAGGCAGGCCTGCCATCCTTATTACTGTCTGTCTGTCTGTCTGTCTGATCCCCTAGAATTGGAGATGGGCCACCTTTTAGGTGCTGGTAGTTGATCCCAGGTTCTCTGGAAGAGGAGACAATGCTGTTAATTGTTGAGTCCTTTCAGTGGCCCCAACTATTTATAATTTTTAGAAGTTTATGTGAGGCTGTGTTTATGTACATCATATTCAGACCATAAGAGGGATTTAGATTCTCTAGAATCTGACACCCTTTTCTGGAGTGTCTGAAGACGGCTACAGTGTACTTATATCTAATAAATACAAAAATAAATAAATAAATAAATAAATAAATAAATAAATAAATAAATAAATAAACATTTTTAAAAAGTATAAGAAATACAGAAAGACCAGGCAGGCCTGCCATCCATATCTCTGTCTCTCTGTCTGTCTGTCTGTCTGATCCCCTGGAACTGGAGATGGGCCACCATAAGGTGCTGGTAGTTTATCCCAGGTTCTCTGAAAGAGGAGACAATGCTGTTAATTGTTGAGCCCTCTCAGTGGCCCCACCCATCTTTAAATTTTTAGAAGTATATGCAAGGCTGTGTTTATGTACCGAATATGCAGACCATAAGAGGGATTTAGATTCTCCAGAATCTGACACCCTCTTCTGGAGTGTCTGAAGACAGCTACAGTGTACATATATCTAATAAATACATAAATAAATATATAAATTAACATTTTTTAAAAAAGGATAATAAAGAGAGAAAGACCAGGCAGGCCTGCCATCCTTATCACTGTCTGTATGTCTGTCTGTCTGATCCCCTGGAACTGGAGATGGGCCACCATATAGTTGCTGGTAGTTGATCCCAGGTACTCTGGAAGAGGAGACAATGCTGTTAATTGTTGAGCTTTTAGAGTGGCCCCACCCTTCTTTAAATTTTTAGAAGTATATGTGAGGCTGTGTTTATGTACCTCATATGCAGACCATAAGAGGGATTTAGATTCTCCAGAATCTGACACCCTCTTCTGGAGTGTCTGAACAGCTACAGTGTACTTATATCTAATAATAAATAAATAAATAAATAAATAAATAAATAAATAAATAAATAAATAAACAAACATTTTTTTAAAAAAAGGATAAGAAAGAAAGAAAGACCAGGCAGTCCTGCCATCCTTATCACTGTCTGTCTGTCTGTCTCTCTGATCCCCTGGACCTGGAGATGGGCCACCATAATGTGCTGGTAGTTTATCCCAGGTTCTCTGAAAGAGGAGACAATGCTGTTAATTGTTGAGCCCTTTCAGTGGCGCCACCCATCTTTAAATATTTAGAGGTATATGTGAGGCTGTGTTTATGTACATCATATGCAGATCATAAGAGGGATTTAGATTCTCCAGAATCTGACACCCTCTTCTGGAGTGTCTGAAGACAGCTAGAGTGTACTTATATCTAATAAATACATAAATAAATATATAAATAAACATTTTTTTAAAAAGGATAAGAAAGAAAGAAAGACCAGGCAGGCCTGCCATCCTTATCACTGTCTGTATGTCTGTCTGTCTGATCCCCTGGAACTGGAGATGGGCCACCATATAGTTGCTGGCAGTTGATCCCAGGTACTCTGGAAGAGGAGACAATGCTGTTAATAGTTGAGCCCTTTCAGTGGCGCCACCCATCTTTAAATATTTAGAGGTATATGTGAGGCTGTGTTTATGTACATCATATGCAGACCATAAGAGGGATTTAGATTCTCCAGAATCTGACACCCTCTTCTGGAGTGTCTGAAGACAGCTTCAGTGTACTTATATCTAATAAATAAATAGATAAATAAATAAATAAATAAATAAATAAATAAATAAACATTTTTTAAAAAGTATAAGAACGAAAGAAAGACCAGGCAGGCCTGCCATCCATATCTCTGTCTGTCTGTCTGTCTGTCTATCTGATCCCCGGGAACTGGAGATGGTCCACCATATAGTGCTAGTAGTTGATCCAAGGTTCTCTGGAAGAGGAGACAATTCGGTTAATTGTTGAGCCCTTTCAGTGGCCCCACACTTCTTTACATATTTAGAAGTTTATGTGAGGCTGTGTTTATGTACATCATATTCAGATTATAAGAGGATTTAGATTCTCCAGAATCTGACACCCTCTACTGGAGTGACTGAAGAGAGCTACAGTGTACTTATACATAATAAATAAATAAATAAATAAATAAATAAATAAACATTTTTTAAAAAGGATAAAAAAGAAAGTAAGACCAGTCAGGCCTACCATCCTTATCTCTGTCTGTCTGTCTGTCTGTCTGATCCCCTGGAACTGGAGTTGGGCTACCATAAAGTTGCTGGTAGTTGATCCCAGGTTCTCTGGAAGAGGAGACAATGCTGTTAATTGTTGAGCCCTATCAGTGGCCCTACCGATCTTTAAATATTTAGAAGTATATGTGAGGCTGTGTTTATGTACATCATATGCAGACCATAAGAGGGATTTATATTCTCCAGAATCTGACACCCTCTTCTGGAGTGTCTGAAGACAGCTACAGTGTACTTATATCTAATAAATAAATAGATAAATAAATAAATAAATAAATAAATAAACATTTTTTAAAAAGGATAAGAAAGAAAGAAAGACCAGGCAGGCCTGCCATCCATATCTCTGCCTGTCTGTCTGTCTGTCTATCTGATCCCCGGGAACTGGAGATGGGCCACCATATAGTTGCTGGTAGTTGATCCAAGGTTCTCTGGAAGAGGAGACAATGCTCTTAATTGTTGAGCCCTATCAGTGGCCCTACCCATCTTTAAATTTTTAGAAGTATATGTGAGTCTATGTTTATGTACATCATATGCAGACCATAAGAGGGATTTAGATTCTCCAGAATCTGACACCCTCTTATGGAGTGTCTGAAGACAGCTACAGTGTACTTATATCTAATAAATACATAAATAAAAAAATAAATAAATAAATAAATAAATAAATAAATAAACATTATTTAAACCTGATAAGAAAAAAAGAAAGACCAGGCAGGCCTACCATCCTTATCTCTGTCTGTCTGTCTATCAGTCGTTCTGATCCCCTGGAACTGGAGATGGGCCACCATATAAGTGCTGGTAGTTGATCCCAGGTTCTCTGGAAGAGGAGACAATGCTGTTAATTGTTGAACACTTTCAGTGGCCCCACCCATCGTTAAATTTTTAGTAGTATATGTGAGGCTTTGTTTATGTACATCATATGCAGACCATAAGAGTGATTTAGATTCTCCAGAATCTGACACCTTCTTCTGGAGTGTCTGAAGACAGCTACAGTGTACTTATATCTAATAAATACATAAATAAATAAACATTTTTTAAAAAGGATAATAAAGAAAGAAAGACCAGGCAGGCCTGCCATCCTAATCTCTGTCAGTCTGTCTGTCTGTCACACTGTCTGATCCCTTGGAACTGGAGATGGGCCACCATATAGTTGCTGTTAGTTGATCCCAGGTTCTCTGGAAGTGGAGACAATGCTATTAATTGTTGAGCCCTTTCAGTGGCTCCACCTATCTTTAAATTTTTAGAAGTATATGTTAGGCTGTGTTTATGTACATCATATGCAGACCATAAGAGGGATTTAGATTCTCCAGAATCTGACACCCTCTTCTAGAGTGTCTGAAGACAACTACAGTGTACTTATATCTAATAAATACAAACATATATAAATAAATAAATAAATAAACATTATTTTAAAACCATAAGAAAGAAAGAAAGACCAGGCAGGCCTGCCATACTTATCTCTGTCTGTCTGTCTGTCTGTCTGATCCCCTGGAACTGGAGATGGGCCACCTTGTAGGTGCTGGTAGTTGATCCCAGGTTCTCTGGAAAAGGAGACAATGCTGTTAATTGTTGAGCCCTTTCAGTGGCCCCACCCATTTTAATTTTTACAAGTATATGTGAGGCTGTGTTTATGTACATCATATTCAGACCATAAGAGGGATTTAGATTCTCCAGAATCTGACACCATCTTCTGGAGTGTCTGAAGACGGCTACAGTGTACTTATATCTAATAAATACATAAATAAATAAATAAATGAATAAATAAATAAACATTTTTTATAAAGTATAAGAAATAAAGAAAGACCAGTCAGGCCTGCCATCCATATCTCTGTCTCTCTGTCTGTCTGTCTGTCTGATCCCCTGGAACTGGAGATGGGCCACCATAAGGTGCTGGTAGTTTATCCCAGGTTCTCTGAAAGAGGAGACAATGCTGTTAATTGTTGAGCCCTCTCAGTGGCCCCACACATCTTTAAATTTTTAGAAGTATATGTGAGGCTGTGTTTATGTACATCATATGCAGACCATAAAAGGGATTTAGATTCTCCAGAATCTGACACCCTCTTCTGGAGTGTCTGAAGACAGCTACAGTGTACTTATATCTAATAAATACATAAATAAATATATAAATACACATTTTTTTAAAAAGGATAAGAAAGAAAGAAAGACCAGGCAGGACTGCCATCCTTACAACTGTCTGTCTGTCTGTCTGTCTGATCCCCTGGAACTGGAGATGGGCCACCTTTTAGGTGCTGGTAGTTGATCCCAGGTTCTCTGGAAGAGGAGACAATGCTGTTAATTGTTGAGTCCTTTCAGTGGCCCCAACTATTTATAATTTTTAGAAGTATATGTGAGGCTGTGTTTATGTACATCATATTCAGACCATAAGAGGGATTTAGATTCTCTAGAATCTGACACCCTCTTCTGGAGTGTCTGAAGACGGCTACAGTGTACTTATATCTAATAAATACATAAATAAATAAATAAATAAATAAATAAATAAATAAATAAATAAATAAACATTTTTTAAAAAGTATAAGAAATAAAGAAAGACCAGGCAGGCCTGCCATCCATATCTCTGTCTCTCTGTCTGTCTGTCTGTCTGATCCCCTGGAACTGGAGATGGGCCACCATAAGGTGCTGGTAGTTTATCCCAGGTTCTCTGAAAGAGGAGACAATGCTGTTAATTATTGAGCCCTCTCAGTGGCCCCACCCATCTTTAAATTTTTAGAAGTATATGCAAGGCTGTGTTTATGTACCGAATATGCAGACCATAAGAGGGATTTAGAGATTAGTTAGGGAAGCAGAAACCGGCCTGAGTAGGACCACAGGCCTCATCCAGCCGGATCAGAGCCGGGGTATCGGGAGCGCAGGGTTGCCTGACACCGGCCAGCTACCCACGACCCCTGCCGCAGGATTTTGGGACTGCTGGATCTTAAGACTTCTGGAGAGTGGAACACAGCTTCTGCTCCAATCCAATTGCACGCGGGACCAGAGACTGCATTAGTTAGGGAAGCAGAAAAACGGCCTGAGTAGGACCACAGGCCTCTTCCGGCTGGACCAGCACCGGGGTACCGTCAGCTACCCACGACCCCCGCCGCAGGATTTAGAGACTGCTGGTGAGTGGAACACAGCTTCTGCTCCAATCTTTAAATAGTGACAACGATAACAACTAACCCCAGAGATTACCAGATGGCGAAAGGTAAACGTAATAATCTTACTAACAGAAACCAAGACCACTCACCATCATCAGAACCCAGCACCCCCACTTCGCCCAGTCCAGGGCACCCCAACACACCGGAAAAGCTAGACACGGATTTAAAAGCATATCTCCTGATGATGATAGAGGACTTCAAGAAGGACTTTAATAACACACTTAAAGAAATGCAGGAGAACACTGCTAAAAAGGCAGAAGACAATAAAGAGGAAGCACAAAAATCCCTTAAAGAATTGCAGGAGAACACTGCTAAAGAGTTACAAATCCTTAAAGAAAAACATGATAACATAATCAAACAGGTAGAAGTCCTTACAGAAAAACAGGAAAACACATCCAAACAGATGATGGAAATGAACAAAACCATACTAGACCTAAAAAGGGAAGTAGACACAATAAAGAAAACCCAAAATGAGGCAACACTGGAGATAGAAACCCTAGGAAAGAAATCTGGAACCATAGATACGAGCATCAGCAACAGAATACAAGAGATGGAAGAGAGAATCTCAGGTGCAGAAGATTCCATAGAGAACATCGGCAAAACAATCAAGGAAAATGTAAAATGCAAAAAGATCCTAACTCAAAACATCGAAGAAATACAGGACATAATGAGAAGACCAAACCTACACGATAATAGGAGTGGATGAGAATGAAGATTTTCAACTCAAAGGACCAGCAAACATCTTCAACAAAATTATAGAAGAAAACTTCCCAAATCTAAAGAAAGAGATGCCCATGAACATACAAGAAGCCTACAGAACTCCAAATAGACTGGACCAGAAAAGAAATACCTCCCGACACATTATAATCAGAACAACAAATGCTCTAAATAAAGATAGAATACTAAAAGCAGTAAGAGAAAAAGGCCAAGTAACATATAAAGGCAAGCCTATCAGAATTACACCAGACTTTTCAAAAGAGACTATGAAAGCCAGAACATCCTGGACAGATGTTATACAGACACTAAAAGAACACAAATTCCAGCCCAGGCTACTATACCCAGCCAAACTCTCAATTAACATAGATGGAGAAACCAAAGTATTCCACGACAAAACCAAATTCACACATTATCTCTCCACGAATCCAGCCCTTCAAAGGATAATAACAGAAAAAAACCAATACAAGGACAGGAACCACGCCCTAGAAACAACAAGAAGGTAATCCCTCAACAAACCTAAAAGTAGACAGCCACAAGAACAAAATGCCAACTTTAACAACAAAAATAACAGGAAACAACAATTACTTTTCCTTAATATCTCTTAATATCAATGGACTCAACTCCCCGATAAAAAGACATAGACTAACAAACTGGCTACACAAACAAGACCCAACATTTTGCTGCTTACAGGAAACTCATCTCAGAGAAAAGGATAGACACTACCTCAGAATGAAAGGCTGGAAAACAATTTTCCAAGCAAATGGCATGAAGAAACAAGCTGGAGTAGCCATTCTAATATCTGATAAGATTGACTTCCAACCCAAAGTCATTAAAAAAGACAGGGAGGGACACTTCATACTCATCAAAGGTAAAATCCTCCAAGAGGAACTATCAATCCTGAATATCTATGCTCCAAATACAAAGGCAGCCACATTCATTAAAGAAACTTTAGTAAAGCTCAAAGCACACATTGCACCTCATACAATAATAGTGGGAGACTTCAACACACCACTTTCACAAATGGACAGATCATGGAAACAGAAACTAAACAGGGACACAGTGAAACTAAGAGAAATTATGAATCAAATGGATCTGGCAGATATCTACAGAACATTCTATCCTAAAACAAAAGGATATACCTTCTTCTCAGCACCTCATGGTACCTTCTCCAAAATTGACCACATAATTGGTCACAAAACAGGCCTCAACAGATATAAAAATATTGAAATTGTCCCATGCATCCTATCAGATCACCATGGACTAAGGCTGATCTTCAATAACAAAATAAATAATAGAAAGCCAACCTTCACGTGGAAACTGAACAACACTCTTCTCAATGATACCTTGGTCAAGGAAGGAATAAAGAAAGAAATTAAGGACTTTTTAGAGTTCAATGAAAATGAAGCCACAACATACCCAAACTTATGGGACGCAATGAAAGCATTTTTAAGAGGAAAACTCATAGCTCTGAGTGCCTCCAAAAGGAAACTAGAGAGAGCACACATTAGCAGCTTGACAACACACCTAAAAGCACTAGAACAAAAGGAAGCAAATTCACCCAAGAGGAGTAGACGGCAGGAAATAATCAAACTCAGGGGTGAAATCAACCAAGTGGAAACAAGAAAAACTATTCAAAGAATCAACCAATCAAGGAGCTGGTTCTTTGAGAAAATCAACAAGATAGATAAACCCTTAGCCAGACTCACTAGAGGGCACAGGGAAAGCATCCTAATTAACAAAATCAGAAATGAAAAAGGAGACATAACAACAGATCCTGAAGACATCCAAAACACCATCAGATCCTTCTACCAAAGGCTATACTCAACAAAACTGGAGAACCTGGATGAAATGGAGAAGTTCCTAGACAGATACCAGGTACCAAAGTTGAATCAAGATCAGGTTAATGATCTAAACAGCCCTATATCCCCCAAAGAAATAGAAGCAGTCATTAATAGTCTCCCAACTAAAAAAAGCCCAGGACCAGATGGGTTTAGTGCAGAGTTCTATCAGACCTTCAAAGAAGATCTAATCCCAGTTCTTCACAAACTATTCCACAAAATAGAAACAGAAGGTACTCTACCCAACTCATTCTATGAAGCCACAATTACTCTGATACCTAAACCACAAAAAGACCCAACAAAGATAGAAAACTTCAGACCAATATCCCTTATGAATATTGATGCAAAAATCCTCAATAAAGTTCTTGCTAACCGAATCCAAGAACACATCAAAACAATCATCCATCCTGACCAAGTAGGTTTCATCCCAGGGATGCAGGGATGGTTCAATATACGGAAATCCATCAACGTAATCCAGTATATAAACAAACTCAAAGACAAAAACCACATGGTCATCTCCTTAGATGCGGAAAAAGCATTTGACAAGATCCAACACCCATTCATGATAAAAGTCTTGGAAAGATCAGGAATTCAAGGCCCATACCTTAACATGATAAAAGCAATCTACAGCAAACCAGTAGCCAACATCAAAGTAAATGGTGAGAAGCTTGAAGCAATCCCTCTAAAATCAGGGACTAGACAAGGCTGTCCACTTTCTCCATACCTATTCAACATTTTACTTGAAGTCCTAGCCAGAGCAATTCGACAACAAAAGGAGATCAAAGGGATACAAATTGGAAAAGATGAAGTCAAAATATCACTCTTTGCAGATGATATGATAGTATATATAAGTGACCCTAAAAATTCCACCAGAGAACGCCTAAGCCTGATAAACAGCTTCGGTGAAGTAGCTGGATATAAAATTAACTCAAACAAATCAATGGCCTTTCTCTACACAAAGAATAAACAGGCTGAGAAAGAAATTAGGGAAACAACACCCTTCTCAATAGTCACAAATAATATAAAATATCTTGGCGTGACTCTAACTAAGGAAGTGAAAGATCTGTATAATAAAAACTTCAAGTCTCTGAAGAAAGAAATTATAGAAGATCTCAGAAGATGGAAAGATCTCCCATGCTCATGGATTGGCAGGATCAACATTGTAAAAATGGCTATCTTGCCAAAAGCAATCTACAGATTCAATGCAATCCCCATCAAAATTCCAAATCAATTCTTCAACGAATTAGAAAGTGCAATCTGCAAATTCATCTGGAATAACAAAAAACCTAGGATAGCAAAAACTCTTCTCAAGGATAAAAGAACCTCTGGTGGAATCACCATGCCGGACCTAAAGCTCTACTACAGAGCAATTGTGATAAAAACTGCATGGTACTGGTATAGTGACAGACAAATAGACCAATGGAATAGAATTGAAGACCCAGAAATGAACCCACATACCTATGGTCACTTGATCTTCGACAAGGGAGCTAAAAACATCCAGTGGAAGAAAGACAGCATTTTCAACAAATGGTGCTGGCACAACTGGTTGTTAACATGTAGAAGAATGCGAATTGATCCATTCCTATCTCCTTGTACTAAGGTCAAGTCTAAGTGGATCAAGGAACTTCACATAAAACCAGAGACACTGAAACTTATAGAGGAGAAAGTGGGGAAAAGCCTTGAAGATATGGGCACAGGGGAAAAATTCCTGAATAGAACAGTAATGGCTTGTGCTGTAAGATTGAGAATTGACAAGTGGGACCTCATGAAACTACAAAGCTTCTGCAAGGCTAAAGACACCATCAATAAGACAAAAAAACCACCAACAGATTGGGAAAGGATCGTCACCTATCCTAAATCAGATAAGGGACTAATATCCAATATATATAAAGAACTCAAGAAGGTGGACTCCAGAAAGTCAAATAACCCCATTAAAAAATGGGGCTCAGAACTGAACAAAGAATTCTCACCTGAGGAATACCGAATGGCAGAGAAGCACCTGAAAAAATGTTCAACATCCTTAATCATCAGGGAAATGCAAATCAAAACAACCCTGAGATTCCACCTCACACCAGTCAGAATGGCTAAGATCGAAAATTCAGGTGACAGCAGATGCTGGCGAGGATGTGGAGAAAGTGGAACACTCCTCCATTGTTGGTGGGATTGCAAGCTTGTACAACCACTCTGGAAATCAGTCTGGCGGTTCCTCAGAAAATTGGACATAGTACTACCGGAGGATCCAGCAATACCTCTCCTGGGCATATATCCAGAAGATGTCCCAACCGGTAAAAAGGACACATGCTCCACTATGTTCATAGCAGCCCTATTTATAATAGCCAGAAGCTGGAAAGAACCCAGATGTCCCTCAACAGAGGAATGGATACAGAAATTATGGTACATTTACACAATGGAGTACTACTCAGCTATTAAAAAGAATGAATTTATGAAATTCCTAGCCAAATGGATGGACCTGGAGGGCATCATCTTGAGTGAAGTAACACAATCACAAAAGAACTCACACAATATGTATTCATTGATAAGTGGATATTAGCCCAAAACTTAGGATACCCAAGATATAAGATACAATTTGATAAACGCATGAAACTCAAGAAGAATGAAGACCAAAGTGTGGACACTGTGCACCTTCTTAGAATTGGGAACAAAACACCCAGGGAAGGAGTTACAGAGACAAAGTTCGTAGCTGTGATGAAAGGATGGACCATTTAGAGACTGCTGTATCCAGGGATCCGTCCCATAATCAGCTTCTAAACGCTGACACCATTGCATACACTAGCAAGATTTTGCTGAAAGGACCCAAATATAGCTGTCTCTTGTGAGATGATGCCGGGGCCTAGCAAACACAGGAGTGGATGTTCACAGTCAGCTATTGGATGTATCACAGGGCTCCCAATGGAGAAGCTAGAGAAAGTACCCAAGGAGCTAAAGGGATCTGCAACCCTATTGTTGGAACAACATGATGTACTAACCAGAACCCTGGAGCTCTTGTCTCTAGCTGCATATGTATCGAAAGATGGCCTAGTCGGCCATCAATGGAAAGAGAGGCCCATTGGACTTGCAAACTTTATATGCCCCAATATAGGGGAATGCCAGGGCCAAAAGAATGGGAATGGGTGGGTAGGGAAGTGGGGGGCGCTATGGGGGACTTTTGGGATAGTATTGGAAATGTAATTGAGGAAAATATGTAATAAAAATACAAAAAAAATAATAAAAAAAAAAGAGGGATTTAGATTCTCCAGAATCTGACACCCTCTTCTGGAGTGTCTGAAGACAGCTACAGTGTACATATATCTAATAAATACATAAATAAATATATTAATAAACATTTTTTTTAAAAGGATAAGAAAGAAAGAAAGACCAGGCAGGCCTGCCATCCTTATCACTGTCTGTATGTCTGTCTGTCTGATCCCCTGGAACTGGAGATGGGCCACCATATAGTTGCTGGTAGTTGATCCCAGGTACTCTGAAAGAGGAGACAATGCTGTTAATTCTTGAGCTTTTAGAGTGGCCCCACCCTTCTTTAAATTTTTAGAAGTATATGTGAGGCTGTGTTTATGTACATCATATGCAGACCATAAGAGGGATTTAGATTCTCCAGAATCTGACACCCTCTTCTGGAGTGTCTGAACAGCTACAGTGTACTTTTATCTAATAATAAATAAATAAATAAATAAATAAATAAATAAATAAACGAACATTTTTTTAAAAAAAGGATAAGAAAGAAAGAAAGACCAGGCAGGCCTGCCATCCTTATCACTGTCTGTCTTTCTGTCTGTCTGATCCCCTGGAACTGGAGATGGGCCACCTTTTAGGTGCTGGTAGTTGATCCCAGGTTCTCTGGAAGATTAGACAATGCTGTTAATTGTTGAGTCCTTTCAGTGGCACCACCTATTTATAATTTTTAGAAGTATATGTGAGGCTGTGTTTATGTACATCATATTCAGACCATAAGAGGGATTTAGATTCTCTAGAATCTGACACCCTCTTCTGGAGTGTCTGAAGACTGCTACAGTGTACTTATATCTAATAAATACATAAATAAATAATTAAATAAATAAATAAATAAATAAATAAACATTTTTTAAAAAGTAGAAGAAATAAAGAAAGACCAGGCAGGCCTGCCATCCTTATCTCTGTCTCTCTGTCTGTCTGTCTGTCTGTCTGATCCACTGGAACTGGAGATGGGCCACCATAAGGTGCTGGTAGTTTATCCCAGGTTCTCTGAAAGAGGAGACAATGCTGTTAATTGTTGAGCCCTCTCATTGGCCCCACACATCTTTAAATTTTTAGAAGTATATGTGAGGCTGTGTTTATGTACATCATATGCAGACCATAAGAGGGATTTAGATTCTCCAGAATCTGACACCCTCTTCTGGGGTGTCTGAAGACAGCTACAGTGTACTTATATCTAATAAATACATAAATAAATATATAAATAAACATTTTTTTGAAAAGGATAAGAAAGAAAGAATGACCAGGCAGGCCTGCCATCCTTATCACTGTCTGTATGTCTGTCTGTCTGATCCCCTGGAACTGGAGATGGGCCACCATATAGTTGCTGGTAGTTGATCCCAGGTACTCTGGAAGAGGAGACAATGCTGTTAATTGTTGAGCTTTTAGAGTGGCCCCACCCTTCTTTAAATTTTTAGAAGTATATGTGAGGCTGTGTATATGTACATCATATACAGACCAAAAGAGGGATTTAGATTCTCCAGAATCTGACACCCTCTTCTGGAGTGTCTGAACAGCTACAGTGTACTTATATCTAATAATAAATAAATAAATAAATAAATAAATAAATAAATAAATAAATAAATAAACATTTTTTAAAAGTATAAGAAAGAAAGAAAGTCCAGGCAGGCCTCCATCCTTACCTCTGTCAGTCTGTCTATCTGTCTGTCTGATCCCTTGGAACTGGAGATGGGCCACCATATAGTTGCTGTTAGTTGATCCCAGGTTCTCTGGAAGAAGAGACAATGCTGTTAATTGTTGAGCCCTTCCAGTGGCACCACCGATCTTTAAATTTTTAGAAGTATATGTTAGGCTGTGTTTACGTACATCATATGCAGACCATAAGAGGGATTTAGATTCTCCAGAATCTGACACCCTCTTCAGGAGTGTCTGAAGACAACTACAGTGTACTTATATCTAATAAATATATAAATAAATAAATAAAAAATAAATAAACATTATTTTAAAAGGATAAGAAAGAAAGAAAAACCAGGCAGGCCTGCCCTCCTTATCTCTGTCTGTCTGTCTGTCTGTCTGATCCCCTGGAACTGGAGATTGGCCACCTTTTAGGTGCTGGTAGTTGATCCCAGGTTCTCTGGAAGAGGAGACAATGCTGTTAATTGTTGAGTCCTTTCAGTGGCCCCACCTATTTATAATTTTTAGAAGTATATGTGAGGCTGTGTTTATGTACATCATATTCAGACCATAAGAGGGCTTCAGATTCTCTAGAATCTGACACCCTCTTCTGGAGTGTCTGAAGACGGCTACAGTGTACTTATATCTAATAAATACATAAATAAATAAATAAATAAATAAATAAATAAATAAATAAATAAATAAACATTTTTTAAAAAGTATAAGAAATAAAGAAAGACCAGGCTGGCCTGCCATCCATATCTCTGTCTCTCTGTCTGTCTGTCTGATCCACTGGAACTGGAGATGGGCCACCATAAGGTGCTGGTAGTTTATCCCAGGTTCTCTGAAAGAGGAGACAATGCTGTTAATTGTTGAGCCCTCTCAATGGCCCCACACATCTTTAAATTTTTAGAAGTATATGTGAGGCTGTGTTTATGTACATCATATGCAGACCATAAGAGGGATTTTGATTCTCCAGAATTTGACATCCTCTTCTGGAGTGTCTGAAGACAGCTACAGTGTACTTATATCTAATAAATACATAAATAAATATATAAATAAACATTTTTTAAAAAGGATAAGAAAGAAAGAAAGACCAGGCAGGCCTGCCATTTTTATCACTGTCTGTATGTCTGTCTGTCTGATCCCCTGGAACTGGAGATGGGCCACCATATAGTTGCTGGTAGTTGATCCCAGGTACTCTGGAAGAGGAGACAATGCTGTTAATTGTTGAGCTTTTAGAGTGGCCACACCCTTCTTTAAATTTTTAGAAGTATATGTGAGGCTGTGTGGGGCCACTGAAAGTCACATAGAGAGACAGAGAGATACATTGAGAGAGACAGAGAGACAGAGAGAGACACAGAGAGAGACACAGAGAGACACAGAGAGAGACACACAGAGAGACAGAGACAGACAGAGAGAGACAGAGAGAGACAGATATAGAGACAGAGAGAGACAGAGAGAGACAGAGAGACAGAGAGAGAGACAGAGAGAGACAGAGAAAGACAGAGTGAGACAGTGAGACACAGAGAGAGACAGAGATACACAGAGTGAGAAAGAGAGAGAGACAGAGAGAGACAGAGAGAGAGACAGAGAGAGAGACAAAGAGAGACAGAGAGAGACAGAGTGAGACAGAGAGAGACAGAGAGAGAGACAGAGAGAGACAAAGAAAAACACAGAGAGACAGAGAGAGACAGAGAGAGACAGAGAGAGACAGAGAGAGACAGAGAGAGACCAAGAAAAACACAGAGAGAGACAGAGAGAGGCAGAGAGATACAGAGAGAGTCAGAGAGACAGAGAGAGACAGAGTTAGAGACAGAGAGAGACAGAGAGAGAAACAGAGAGAGACAGAGACACACAGAGAGAGACACAGAGAGAGACAGAGAGAGAGACACAGAGAGACAGAGACAGACAGAGAGAGACAGAGATAGAGACAGAGAGAGACAGAGAGAGAGACAGAGAGAGACAGAAAGATACAGAAGGACAGAGAGAGACAGAGAGAGACAGAGAGAGACAGAGAGACAGAGATAGAGACAGAGAAAGACAGAGAGAGACACAGAGAGAGACTGAGGAAGTCAGAGAGAGAGACACAGAGAGACATAGAAGAGACAAAGAAAGTCACAAGAGAGACAGAAAGAGTCAGACATAGAGACAAAGAAAGACAGAGGGAGATACTGAGAGAGAGAGACAGAGAGAGACAGAGAGAGAAACAGAGAGAGACAGAGACACACAGAGAGAGACACAGAGAGAGACAGAGAGAGAGACACAGAGAGACAGAGACAGACAGAGAGAGACAGAGAGAGACAGAGATAGAGACAGAGAGAGACAGAGAGAGATAGAGAGAGACACAAAGAGACAGAGAGAGACAGAGAGAGACAAAGAAAGACAGAGAGAGACAGAGAGAGACAGAGAGATACAGAGAGAGAGAACAGAGAGAGACAGAAAGATACAGAAGGACAGAGAGAGACAGAGAGAGACAGAGAGACAGAGATAGAGACAGAGAAAGACAGAGAGAGACACAGAGAGAGACTGAGGGAGACAGAGAGAGAGACACAGAGAGACATAGAAGAGACAAAGAAAGTCACAAGAGAGACAGAAAGAGTCAGACATAGAGACAAAGAAAGACAGAGGGAGATACTGAGAGAGAGAGACAGAGAGAGACAGAGAGATACAGACAGAGAGACAAAGAGAGACAGAGAGAGACAGAGAGAAAGAGAGAGACAGAGAGAGTCAGAGAGAGACAGAGATAGAGACAGAGAGAGACAGAGAGAGGGACAGAGAGAGACAGAGACAGAGTGAGAAATACAGAGAGAGACAGAGTTAGAGAGAGAGACAGAGAGAGACAGAGAGAGAGACAGAGACAGAGACAGAGAGAGAGACAGAGAGAGACAGAGTGAGACACAGAAAGAGAGAGACAGAGAGAGACAAAGAAAGACACAGAGAGAGACATAGAGAGACAGAGAGATACATTGAGAGAGACATAGAGAGACAGAGAGAGACAGAGATAGAGACAGAGAGAGACAGAGAGAGACACAGAGAGAGACAGAGAGACAGAGAGAGACACAGAGAGAGACACAGAGAGACACAGAGAGAGACAGAGATAGACATAGACAGACAGAGAGAGACAGAGAGAGACAGAGATAGAGACAGAGAGAGACAGAGAGTGAGACAGAGAGAGACAGAGAGAGAGACACCGAAAGACAGAGAGAGACAGAGAGAGACAATGAAAGACACAGAGAGAGACTAAGAGAGACAGAGAGAGACAGAGAGAGACAGAGAGAGACAGAGAGAGACAAAAAAAGACACAGAGAGAGACAGAGAGAGATATAGATAGAGAAAAAGAAAGACAGAGAGAGACACAGAGAGAGAGACAGAGAGAGACAGAGAGAGACAGAGAGATACAGAGAGAGAGACAAAGAGAGACAGAGAGAGAGACAGAGTGAGACAGAGAGAGAGAGAGAGACTGAGAGAGACAAAGAAAGACACAGAGAGAGACATAGAGAGACAGAGAGATACATTGAGAGAGACAGAGAGAGACAGAGATAGACAGAGAGAGACAGAGAGAGACACAGAGAGAGACAGAGAGACACAGAGAGACACAGAGAGACACAGAGAGAGACAGAGAGAGACACAGAGAGACACAGAGAGAGACACAGAGAGACACAGAGAGACACAGAGAGAGACAGAGAGAGAGACAGAGAGAGACAGAGAGAGACAGAGACAGACAGAGACAGACAGTGAGAGACAGAGAGAGAGACAGAGAGAGACAGAGGGACAGAGAGAGAGAGACAGAGAGAGACAGAGAGAGACAGAGTGAGACAGAGAGAGACACAGAGTGAGACAGAGATACACAGAGTGAGAAAGAGAGAGAGACATATAGAGAGACAGAGAGAGAGACAGAGAGAGAGACAGAGAGAGACAGAGAGAGACAGAGTGAGACAGAGAGAGAAACAGAGAGAGACAGAGAGAGACAGAGAGATACAGAGAGAGAGACAGAGAGAGACATAAAGAGTCAGAAGGACAGAGAGAGACAGAGAGAAACAGAGAGAGACAGAGACACACAGAGAGAGACACAGAGAGAGACAGAGAGAGAGACACAGAGAGACAGAGACAGACAGAGAGAGACAGAGATAGAGACAGAGAGAGACAAAGAAAGACAGAGAGAGACAGAGAGAGACAGAGAGATACAGAGAGAGAGACAGAGAGAGACAGAAAGATACAGAAGGACAGAGAGAGACAGAGAGAGACAGAGAGACAGAGATAGAGACAGAGAAAGACAGAGAGAGACACAGAGAGAGACTGAGGGAGACAGAGAGAGAGACACAGAGAGACATAGAAGAGACAAAGAAAGTCACAAGAGAAACAGAAAGAGTCAGACATAGAGACAAAGAAAGACAGAGGGAGATACTGAGAGAGAGAGACAGAGAGAGAGAGAGAGATACAGACAGAGAGACAAAGAGAGACAGAGAGAGACAGAGAGAAAGAGAGAGACAGAGAGAGTCAGAGAGAGACAGAGATAGAGACAGAGAGAGACAGAGAGAGGGACAGAGAGAGACAGAGACAGAGTGAGAAATACAGAGAGAGACAGAGTTAGAGAGAGAGACAGAGAGAGACAGAGAGAGAGACAGAGACAGAGACAGAGAGAGAGACAGAGAGAGACAGAGTGAGACACAGAAAGAGAGAGACAGAGAGAGACAAAGAAAGACACAGAGAGAGACATAGAGAGACAGAGAGATACATTGAGAGAGACATAGAGAGACAGAGAGAGACAGAGATAGAGACAGAGAGAGACAGAGAGAGACACAGAGAGAGACAGAGAGACAGAGAGAGACACAGAGAGAGACACAGAGAGACACAGAGAGAGACAGAGATAGACATAGACAGACAGAGACAGACAGAGAGAGACAGAGAGAGACAGAGATAGAGACAGAGAGAGACAGAGAGTGAGACAGAGAGAGACAGAGAGAGAGACACCGAAAGACAGAGAGAGACAGAGAGAGACAATGAAAGACACAGAGAGAGACTAAGAGAGACAGAGAGAGACAGAGAGAGACAGAGAGAGACAGAGAGAGACAAAAAAAGACACAGAGAGAGACAGAGAGAGATATAGATAGAGAAAAAGAAAGACAGAGAGAGACACAGAGAGAGAGACAGAGAGAGACAGAGAGAGACAGAGAGATACAGAGAGAGAGACAAAGAGAGACAGAGAGAGAGACAGAGTGAGACAGAGAGAGAGAGAGACTGAGAGAGACAAAGAAAGACACAGAGAGAGACATAGAGAGACAGAGAGATACATTGAGAGAGACAGAGAGAGACAGAGATAGACAGAGAGAGACAGAGAGAGACACAGAGAGAGACAGAGAGACACAGAGAGACACAGAGAGACACAGAGAGAGACAGAGAGAGACACAGAGAGACACAGAGAGAGACACAGAGAGACACAGAGAGACACAGAGAGAGACAGAGAGAGAGACAGAGAGAGACAGAGAGAGACAGAGACAGACAGAGACAGACAGTGAGAGACAGAGAGAGAGACAGAGAGAGACAGAGAGACAGAGAGAGAGACAGAGAGAGACAGAGAGATACAGAGAGAGAGACAGAGAGAGACATAAAGAGTCAGAAGGACAGAGAGAGACAGAGAGAGACAGAGATAGAGACAGAGAAAGACAGAGAGAGACACAGAGAGAGACAGAGAAAGACAGAGAGAGACAGACAGTGAGACAGAGAGAGACAGAGAGAGACAAAGAAAGACACAGAGAGAGACAGAGCGAGACAGAGATAGAGACAGAGAAAGAGAGAGACACAGAGAGAGAGACAGAGAGAGACAGAGAGATACAGAGAGAGAGACAGAGAGAGACAGAGAGAGACAGAGAGAAAGAGAGAGACAGAGAGAGTCAGAGAGAGACAGAGATAGAGACAGAGTGAGACAGAGACAGAGTGAGAAAGACAGAGAGAGACAGAGATAGAGAGAGAGACAGAGAAAGACACAGAGAGAGACAGAGAGAGACAGAGAGAGACAAAGAAAGACAGAGAGAGACATAGAGAGACAGAGAGATACATTGAGAGAGACAGAGAGACACAGAGAGACACAGAGAGAGACACAGAGAGACACACAGAGAGACACACAGAGAGACAAAGACAGACAGAGAGAGACAGAGAGAGACAGAGAGAGACAGAGATAGAGACAGAGAGAGACAGAGAGACACAGAGAGAGACAGAGAGAGACAGAGAGAGACAAAGAAAGACACAGAGAGAGACATAGAGAGACAGAGAGATACATTAAGAGAGACATAGAGAGACATAGAGAGACAGAGAGAGACAGAGATAGAGACAGAGAGATACAGAGAGAGACAGAGAGATAGACAGAGAGAGACAGAGAGAGACAATGAAAGACATAGAGAGAGACAGAGAGACACAGAGAGACACAGAGAGAGAGACAGAGAGAGACAGAAAGAGTCAGAAGGACAGAGAGAGACACAGAGAGAGACAGAGAAAGACAGAGAGTGAGACAGAGAAAGACAGAGAGAGACAAAGGAAGACCCAGAGAAAGACAGAGAGAGACAGAGATAGAGACAGAGAAAGACAGAGAGAGACACAGAGAGAGAGAGACAGAGAGAGACAGAGAGAGACAGAGAGATAAAGAGAGAGAGACAGAGAGAGACAGAGAGAAAGAGAGAGACAGAGAGAGTCAGAGAGAGACAGAGATAGAGACAGAGAGAGACAGAGAGAGGGACAGAGAGAGACAGAGACAGAGTGAGAAAGACAGAGAGAGACAGAGATAGAGAGAGAGAGACAGAGAGAGACACAGAGAGAGACAGAAAGAGACAGAGAGAGACAAAGAAAGACACAGAGAGAGACATAGTGAGACAGAGAGATACATTGAGAGAGACAGAGAGAGACAGAGACACAGAGAGAGACAGAGAGAGAGACAGAGAGATACAGAGATAGAGACAGAAGGGACAGAGAGAGACAGAGAGAGACAGACAGAGTGACAGATGGAGACAGAGAGAGACAGAGACAGATAGAGTTAGACAGAGAGAGACAGAGAGAGACAGAGAGAGAGATAGAGAGAGAGACAGAGAGAGACAGAGAGGGACAGAGTGACAGAGAGAGACAGAGAGAGACAGAGATAGAGACAGAGAGATACAGAGTGAGGGACAGAGAGAGACAGAGAGAGACAGATAGAGACAGAGAGAGAGACAGATAGAGACAGAGAGAAACAGAGAGAGACAGAGTGACAGAGAGAGACAGAGAGAGACAGAGACAGAGAAAGAGAGAGAGACAGAGAGAGACAGAGAGAGTCAGATAGACAGAGAGAGACAGAGAGAGACAGTGAGAGACAGAGAGAGACAGAGTGACAGAGAGAGACAGAGAGAGACAGAGATAGAGACAGAGAGAGACAGAGAGAGGGAAAGAGAGAGACAGAGAGAGACAGAGAGAGACAGAGAGAGAGACAGATAGAGACAGAGAAACAGAGAGAGACAGAGATAGAGAAAGAGAGAGACAAAGAGAGACATAGAGAGAGAGACAGAGAGAGACAGAGAGAGACACAGAGAAAGACAGAGATAGAGAGATACACAGAGAGAGACAGAGAGTGACAGATAGACAGAGAGAGACAGAGAGAGACAGAGTGACAGAGAGAGACAGAGAGAGACAGAGATAGAGACAGAGAGAGACAGAGAGAGGGAAAGAGAGAGACAGAGAGAGAGAAAGAGAGAGACAGAGAGAGACAGAGAGAGAGACAGAGAGAGACAGAAAGAGTCAGTAGGACAGAGAGAGACAGAGATAGAGACAGAGAGAGACAGAGAGAGAGAAAGAGAGAGACAGAGAGAAAGAGAGAGACAGAGAGAGACAGAGAGAAAGAGAGAGACAGAGAGAGTCAGAGAGAGACAGAGACAGAGTGAGAAAGACAGAGAGAGACAGAGATAGAGAGAGAGACAGAGAGAGACACACAGAGAGACAGAGAGAGACAGAGAGAGACAAAGAAAGACACAGAGAGAGACATAGAGAGACAGAGAGATACATTGAGAGAGACAGAGAGAGACAGAGAGAGACAGAGAGAGAGAGATAGAGAGAGACACAGAGAGAATCAGAGAGAGACAGAGAGACAGAGAGAGACAAAGAAAGACACAGAGAGAGACAGAGACAGAGAGAGAGACAGAGAGAGACAGAGAGAGACAGATAGACAGAGAGAGACAGAGAGAGACAGAGAGAGACAGAGAGAGACAGAGTGACAGAGAGAGACAGAGAGAGAAAGAGATAGAGACAGAGAGAGGGAAAGAAAGAGACACACAGAGAGATAGAGACAGAGAGAAACAGAGAGAGACAGAGATAGAGAAAGAGAGAGACAGAGATAGACATAGAGAGAGTGACAGAGAGAGACAAAGAGAGACAGAGAGAGACAAAGAAAGACACAGAGAGAGACAGAGAGATACAGAGAGAGAGAAAGAGAAAGACAGAGAGAGACATAAAGAGAGAGACAGAGAGAGACAGGGAGAGACAGAGAGATACAAAGAAAGACACAGAGAGAGACAGAGAGGGACAGAGAGAGACAGAGAGAGACAGAGTCACAGAGAGAGACAGAGAGAGACAGAGATAGAGACAGAGAGAGACAGAGAGAGGGAAAGAGAGAGACAGAGAGAGAGAGAGAGACAGAGAGAGACAGAGAGAGAGACAGATAGAGACAGAGAGAAATAGAGAGAGACAGAGATAGAGAAAGAGAGAGACAGAGAGAGACATAGAGAGAGAGACAGAGAGAGACTTTCCACTTTTTCAGGTTTTCTTGCCATATTCCGGTTCCTTCAGTGTGAGTTTTTAATTTTCTAATTCTTTCAGGGTTTTTTGCCATATTCTGGGTCCTACATCGTGTATTTTTAATTTTCCAAGTTTTTCAGGGTTACTCAGCATATTTTGGGTCCTACAGTGTGATTTTTATCATTTTCCACCTTTTTCAGGTTTTCTTGCCAATTTCGGGGTACTTCAGTGTGAGTTTTTAATATTCCACTTTTTACAGGGTTAATCGCCATATTCTGCGTCCTACAGTGTGATTTTTAAATTTTCCACGATTCTCAGGGTTTCTCGCCATATTCAGGTCCTACAGTTTGAATTTTTAATTTTAAACGTTTTTAAGTTTTTTTCGTCATGTTCTGGGTCCTACAGTTTGATATTCTCATTATCCAACTTTTTCAGATTTTCTCAGCATATTCTGGGTCCTACATTGTGAATTTTTAATTTTCCACGTTTTTCAAGGTTTCTTGCCATATTCTGGTCCTATAGTGTGATTTTCTCATTTTCCTCCTTTTTCAGTGTTTCTCGCCATATTCTGGGTCCTACAGTGTGAATATTTAATTTTCCATGTTTTTCATGTTTTCTCGCCATATTCTGGGTCCTTCAGTTTGTGTTTTTAATTTTCCTCGTTTTTCAGGTTTTCTCACCATATTCCCGGACCTTCAGTGTGAATTTTTAATTTTCCATGTTTTTCAGGTTTTTTCGTCATATTCTGGGTCCTAGAGTGTGATTTTCTCATTTCCACGTTTTTTAGGATTTCTCCCCATATTCGGGGTCCTTCAGTGTGAGTTTTTGATTTCCTACTTTTTCAGGGTTTCTCAATATATTCTGGTTCCTACAGCGTGTATTTTATTTTTCCAAGTTTTTCAAGGGTTTCTAGGCATATTCTGGGTCCTACAGTGTGAACATTTAATTTTCCATGATTATCAGGGTTTCTCAGCATATTCTGGGTCCTGCAGTGTGATTTTCTCATTTTTCACCTTTTTCAAGTTTTTTCGCTATTCTGGGTTCTACATGTGATTTTCTCATTTTCCACCTTTTTCAGGTTTTCTCGCTATATTCCGGGTCCTTCAGTGTGAATTTTTAATTTTCCACGTTTTTCAGGGTTTCTCGGCATATTCTGTTTCCTGCAGTGTGATTTTCTCATTTTCCAAGTTTTTCAGGTTTTTTCGTAATTCTGGGTCTTACAGTGTGATTTTCTCGTTTTTCACCTTTTGCAGGGTTTCTTGCCATATTCTGGGTCCAACAGAGTGTATTTTTAATTTTCCACGTTTTTCCGGTTTCTCACCATATTCTGGGTCCAACAGCGCGTATTTTTAATTTTCCACGTTTTTCAGGGTTTCTCGGCATATTCTGGGTCCTAAAGTGTGATTTTCTCATTTTCGAAGTTTTTCAAGTTTTTTCGCAATTCTGGGTCCTACAGTCATTTATTCTCATTTTCCACCTTTTTCAGGTTTTCTCGCCATATTCGGGGTCTTTCAGTGTGAATTTTTAGTTTTTTACTTTTTTCAGGTTTTCTTGCCATATTCTGGGTCATTCAGTGTGAGTTTTTAATTTTCCACATTTTTCAGGTTTTTTCGTCATATTCTGGGTACTACAGAGTGATTTTTCTCATTTTCTCGTTTTTCAGGTTTTCTTGCCATATTCCAGGTCCTTCAGGGTGAATTTTTAATTTTCCACGTTTTTCAGTATTTCTCGCCATATTCTGGGTAATACAGTGTGAATTTTTAATTTTCCACTTTTTTCATGGTTTCTCGCCATATTCTGTGTCCGACAGTGTGAATTTTTAATTTTCATGTTTTTCAGGGTTACTCAGCATATTCTAGGTCCTGCAGTGTGATTTTCTCATTTTCCACGTTTTATAAATTTTTTCGTAATTCTGGGTCCTACAGTGTGATTTTCTCATTTTCCAACTTTTTACAGCCTTTCTAGCCATATTTGGGGTCCTTCAGTGTGAGATTTTAATTTTATAATTTTTCAGGGTTTCTCGACATATTCTGTGTCCTACAGCGTGTATTTTTTATTTTCCACGTTTCTCAGTTTTTAAAATCATATTCTGAGTCCTAAAGTGTGATCTTCTCATTTCCACGTTTTTCAGGTCTTTCAGTGTGAATTTTTAATTTAACACGTTTTTCAGTATTTCTCGACATATTCTGGGAAATACAGTGTGAATTTTTAATTTCACACTTTTTTATTGGTTTCTCGCCATATTGTGTCCAACAATGTGAATTTTTAATTTTCACTTTTTTCCGTGTTTCTTGGCATATTCTGGGTCCTACAGTGTGAGTTTTTAATTTTCCTCGTTTTTTCAGGTTTTCTCGCCATATTCAGATTTCTTCAGTGTGAATTTTTAATTTTCCACGTTTTTCAGGGTTTTTCATCATATTCTGGGTCCTACAGTGTGATTTTCTCATTTCCAAGTTTTTCAGGATTTCTTGCCATATTCCAGGTCCTGCACTGTGAAGTTTTAATTTTCCATGTTTTTCAGTATTTCTCCCCATATTTTGGGTAATACATTGTGAATTTTAATTTTCCTCTTTTTTTCATGTTTTCTCGAAATATTCTGTGTCCGACAGTGTGAATTTTTAATTTTCACGTTTTTCAGGTTTTCTCAGCATATTCTGGGTCCTTCAGTTTGAGTTTTTAATTTTCCTCGTTTTTCAGGTTTTCTCGCCAAATTCCGGGTCCTTCAGTGTGAATTTTTAATTTTCCACGATTTTCAGGGATTCTCAGCATATTCTGGGTCCTGCAGTGTGATTTTCTCATATTCCACCTTTTTCAGGTTTTCTAGCCATATTCCGGGTCCATCAGTGTGAGTTTATAGTTATCTACTTTTTTCAGGGTTGATTGCCATATTCTGGGTAATACAGTGAGAATTTTCATTGTCCAATTTTTTCATGGTTTCTCGCCATAATCTGGTTCCCCCAGCGTATATTTTTAATTTTCCACGTTTTCAGGGTTTCTCGGCATATTCTGGGTCCTACAGTGTGATTTTCCCATTTTCGACGTTTTTCAATTTTTTTTTTCCAAATCTGGGTTCTATAGTGTGATTATTCTCATTTTCCATCTTTTTCATGATTTCTCGCTATATTCTGGGTCCTACAGTGTGAGTTTTGAATTTCCTTGTTTTTTTGGTTTTCTCGCCATATTAGGGGTCCTTCAGTGTGAATTTTTAATTTTCCACGTTTTCTAAGTTTCTCGCCATATACAGTGTGAATTTTTAATTTTCCACTTTTTTCATGATTCTTGCCATATTCTGTGTCCAACAGTGTCAATTTTTAATTTTCACGTTTTTCAGCATTTCTCGGCATATTCTGGGTCCTGCAGTGTGATTTTTCTCATTTTCCACTTTTTCAGGTTTTCTTGCCATATTCCGGTTCCTTCAGTGTGAGTTTTTAATTTTCTAATTCTTTCAGGGTTTTTTGCCATATTCTGGGTCCTACAGCGTGTATTTTTAATTTTCCAAGTTTTTCAGGGTTACTCAGCATATTTTGGGTCCTACAGTGTGATTTTTTTCATTTTCCACCTTTTTCAGGTTTTCTTGCCAATTTCGGGGTACTTCAGTGTGAGTTTTTAATATTCCACTTTTTACAGGGTTAATCGCCATATTCTGCGTCCTACAGTGTGATTTTTAAATTTTCCACGATTCTCAGGGTTTCTCGCCATATTCAGGTCCTACAGTTTGATTTTTTAATTTTAAACGTTTTTAAGTTTTTTTCGTCATGTTCTGGGTCCTACAGTTTGATATTCTCATTATCCAACTTTTTCAGATTTTCTCAGCATATTCTGGGTCCTACATTGTGAATTTTTAATTTTCCACGTTTTTCAAGGTTTCTTGCCATATTCTGGTCCTATAGTGTGATTTTCTCATTTTCCTCCTTTTTCAGTGTTTCTCGCCATATTCTGGGTCCTACAGTGTGAATATTTAATTTTCCATGTTTTTCATGTTTTCTCGCCATATTCTGGGTCCTTCAGTTTGTGTTTTTAATTTTCCTCGTTTTTCAGGTTTTCTCACCATATTCCCGGACCTTCAGTGTGAATTTTTAATTTTCCATGTTTTTCAGGTTTTTTCGTCATATTCTGGGTCCTAGAGTGTGATTTTCTCATTTCCACGTTTTTTAGGATTTCTCCCCATATTCGGGGTCCTTCAGTGTGAGTTTTTGATTTCCTACTTTTTCAGGGTTTCTCAATATATTCTGGTTCCTACAGCGTGTATTTTATTTTTCCAAGTTTTTCAAGGGTTTCTAGGCATATTCTGGGTCCTACAGTGTGAACATTTAATTTTCCATGATTATCAGGGTTTCTCAGCATATTCTGGGTCCTGCAGTGTGATTTTCTCATTTTTCACCTTTTTCAAGTTTTTTCGCTATTCTGGGTTCTACATGTGATTTTCTCATTTTCCACCTTTTTCAGGTTTTCTCGCTATATTCCGGGTCCTTCAGTGTGAATTTTTAATTTTCCACATTTTTCAGGGTTTCTCGGCATATTCTGTTTCCTGCAGTGTGATTTTCTCATTTTCCAAGTTTTTCAGGTTTTTTCGTAATTCTGGGTCTTACAGTGTGATTTTCTCGTTTTTCACCTTTTGCAGGGTTTCTTGCCATATTCTGGGTCCAACAGAGTGTATTTTTAATTTTCCACGTTTTTCCGGTTTCTCACCATATTCTGGGTCCAACAGCGCGTATTTTTAATTTTCCACGTTTTTCAGGGTTTCTCGGCATATTCTGGGTCCTAAAGTGTGATTTTCTCATTTTCGAAGTTTTTCAAGTTTTTTCGCAATTCTGGGTCCTACAGTCATTTATTCTCATTTTCCACCTTTTTCAGGTTTTCTCGCCATATTCGGGGTCTTTCAGTGTGAATTTTTAGTTTTTTACTTTTTTCAGGTTTTCTTGCCATATTCTGGGTCATTCAGTGTGAGTTTTTAATTTTCCACGTTTTTCAGGTTTTTTCGTCATATTCTGGGTACTACAGTGTGATTTTTCTCATTTTCTCGTTTTTCAGGTTTTCTTGCCATATTCCAGGTCCTTCAGGGTGAATTTTTAATTTTCCACGTTTTTCAGTATTTCTCGCCATATTCTGGGTAATACAGTGTGAATTTTTAATTTTCCACTTTTTTCATGGTTTCTCGCCATATTCTGTGTCCGACAGTGTGAATTTTTAATTTTCATGTTTTTCAGGGTTACTCAGCATATTCTAGGTCCTGCAGTGTGATTTTCTCATTTTCCACGTTTTATAAATTTTTTCGTAATTCTGGGTCCTACAGTGTGATTTTCTCATTTTCGACGTTTTTCAATTTTTTTCGCAATTCTGGGTCCTATAGTGTGATTTTCTCATTTTCCACCTTTTTCAGGTTTTCTCGACATATTCAGGGTCCTTCAGTGTGAGATTTAAATTTTTTACTTTTTTCAGTGTTTCTCGCCATATTCTGCATCCTACAGTGTGAATTTTAAATTTTTCACGTTTTTCAGGTTTTCTTGCCATGTTCTGTGTCCTACAGTATGAATTTTTAATTTTAAACCTTTTTAAGTTTTTTTCGTCATATTCTGGGTCCTTCAGTGTGATTTTCTCATTTTCCAACTTTTTCAGGTCTTCTCGGCATATTCTGAGTCCTACAGTGTGAATTTTCGATTTTCCACGTTTTTCAAGTTTTCTTGCCATATTCTGTTCCTAGAGTGTGAATTTTTAATTTTCCACTTTTTTCAGTGTTTCTCTCCCTATCCTGGGTTCTACTTTGTGAATATTTAATTTTCCATGTTTTTCAGGTTTTCTCACCATATTCTGGGTCCTTCAGTGTGAGTTTTTAATTTTCCTCGTTTTTCAGGTTTTCTCGCCATATTCAAAGTCATACAGTGTGATTTTCTCATTTCCACGTTTTTCTTATTTTCTTGCCATATTCCAGGTTCTTCAGTGTGAATTTTTAATTTTCCACGTTTTTCAAGGTTTCTTGCCATATTCTGGTCCTTTAGAGTGAATTTTTAATTTTCAAGATTTTACAGAGTTTCTCAAAATATTCTGTGTCCTCCAGTGTGAATATTTAATTTTCTAGGTTTTACAGGTTTTCTCGCCATATTCTGGGTCCTTCAGTGTGAGATTTTAATTTTCCTCGTTTTTCAGTTTTGCTCGCTATATCCGGGTCCTTGAGTGTGAATTTTTATTTTTCCACATTTTTCAGGTTTCTTCGTCATAATCTGGTTCTACAGTGTGATTTTTTCATTTCCATGTTTTTCAGGTTTTCTCGCCATATTTGGGGTCCTTCAGTGTGAGTTTTTTAATTTTTAGTTTTTAAGGTTTTCTTGCCATATTCTGGGTACTACAGTGTGAATTTTAAATTTTCCACGTTTTTAAGTTATTTCGTCATATTCTGATTATTACAGTGTGATTTTCTCGTTTTTTTCCTTTTTCAGTGTTTCTCGCCATATTCAGGGTCCTATAGTGTGAATATTTAATTTTCAATGTTTTTCAGGTTTTCTCAGCATATTCTGGCTCCTGCAGTGTTATTTTCTCGTTTTCAACCTTTTTCAGGTTTTCTCACAATTCTGGGTCCTACATGTGATTTTCTCATTTTCTACCTTTTTCAGGTTATCTCGCCATAATCTAGTTCCTACAGTGTGAGTTTTTAATTTTCCTCGTTTTTTCAGGTTTTCTCGCCATATTCTGATTCCTTCAGTGTGAATTTTTAATTTTCCACGTTTTTCAGGTTTTTTCATCATATTCTGGGTCCTACAGTGTGATATTCTCGTTTCCAAGTTTTTCAGGATTTCTTGCCATATTCCAAGTCCTGCAGTGTGAATTTTTAATTTTCCACGTTTTTCAGTATTTCTCCCCATATTTTGGGTAATACAGTGTGAATTTTTAATTTTCCTCGTTTTTCAGGTTTTCTCGCCAAATTCCGGGTCCTTCAGTGTGAATTTTTAATTTTCCACGATTTTCAGGGATTCTCAGCATATTCTGGGTCCTGCAGTGTGATTTTCTCATTTTCCACCTTTTTCATGTTTTCTAGCCATATCCTCATCCATCAGTGTGAGTTTATAGTTATCTACTTTTTTCAGGGTTGCTGGCCGTATTCTGGGTAATACAGTGTGAATTTTTATTGTCCAATTTTTTTCAAGGTTTCTCGCCATAATGTGGGTCTGACAGTGTGAATTTTTAATTTTCACGTTTTTCACGGTTTCTTGGCATATTTTGGGTCCTGAAGAGTGATTTTCTCATTTTCCACGTTTTTAAAGTTTTTTCGTAATTCTGGGTCCTACAGTGTGATTTTCTCATTTTCCACCTTTTTCAGGTTTTCTCGCCATATTTGGGGTCCTTCGGTGTGAGTTTGTAATTTTCTACTTTTTTCAGGGTTTCTCGCCATATTCTGGGTCCTACAGCATGTATTTTTAATTTTCCACGTTTTTCAGGGTTACTCGGCATATTCTGGGTCCTACAGTGTGATTTTCTCATTTTTGATATTTTTCAAGTTTTTTGTTTTGCAATTCTGGTCCTACAGTGTGATTTTCTCATTTTCCACCTTTTTCAGGTTTTCTCGCCATATTCCGGGTCCTTCAGTGTGAGTTTTTAATTTTCTAATTCTTTCAGGGTTTCTTGCCATATTCTGGGTCCTACAGCGTGTATTTTTAATTTTCCACGTTTTTCAGGGTTACTCGGCCTATTCTGGGTCCTACAGTGTGATTTTCTCATTTTGACATTTTTCAAGTTTTTTGTTTCACAATTCTGGATCCTACAGTGTGATTTTCTCATTTTCCACCTTTTTCAGGTTTTCTTGCCATTTTCGGGGTACTTCAGTGTGAGTTTTTAATATTCTACTTTTTACAGGGTTAATCGCCATATTCTGTGTCCTACAGTGTGATTTTTAAATTTTCCACGTTTCTCTGGGTTTCTCGCCATATTCTGGTCCTACAGTGTGAATTTTTAATTTTAAACGTTTTTAAGTTTTTTTTCGTCATGTTCTGTGTCCTACACTGTGAAATGCTCATTATCCAACTTTTTCAGGTTTTCTCAGCATATTCTGGGTCCTTCAGTGTGAATATTTAATTTTCCATGTTTTTCATGTTTTCTCTCCATATTCCGGGTCCTTCAGTTTGTGTTTTTAATTTTCCTCGTTTTTCAGGTTTTCTTGCCATATTCCCGGTCCTTCAGTGTGAATTTTTAATTTTCCTCGTTTTTCAGATTTTTTCGTCATATTCTTGGTCCTAGAGTGTGATTTTCTCATTTCCACGTTTTCAGGATTTCTCCCCGAATTTGGGGTCCTTCAGTGTGAGTTTTTGATTTTCTACTTTTTCAGGGTTTCTCAATATATTCTGGTTCCTACAGCGTGTATTTTATTTTTCCACGTTTTTCAAGGGTTTCTCCGCATATTCTGGGTCCTACAGTGTGATTTTTTTTTTTTTATTTTCGACGGTTTTCAAGTTTTTTCGCAATTCTGGGTCCTACAGTGTGATTTTCTCATTTTCCACCTTTTTTCAGGTTTTCTCGCCATATTCGGGGTCCTTCAGTGTGAGTTTCTAATTTCCTAGTTTTTCAAGTTTTTTCGTAATTCTAGGTCCTACAGTGTGGTTTTCTCATTTTCCACCTTTTTCAGGTTTTTTTCGCCATATTTGGGGTCCTTCAGTGTGAGCTTTTAATTTTCTACTTTTTTCAGGGTTTTTCGCCATATTCTGGGTCCTTCAGTTTGAATTTTTAATGTTCCTTGTTTTTCTGGTTTTCTTGCCATATTCCAGGTCCTTCAGTGTGAATTTTTACTTTTCCTCGTTTTTTAGTATTTCTTGCCATATTCTGGGAAATACAGTGTGAATTTTTAATTTTCATGTATTCAGTGTTTCTAGGCATATTCTGGGTCCTCCACTGTGATTTTCTCATTTTCGATGTTTTTCAAGTTTTTTCGTTAATCACTGTGATTTCTCATTTTCCACCTTTCAGGGTTCCTCGCCATATTTTGGGTCCTTCAGTGTGAGTTTTTAATTTTCTAATTTTTTCAGGTTTTCTCGCCATATTCTGGGTCCTATTGTGTATATTTTTAATTTTCCACGTTTTTCAGGGTTTCGTGGCATATTCTTGGTTCTACACTGTGATTATCTCATTTTCCACCTTTTTCAGGTTTTCTCTCCATATTCGGGGTCCTTCAGTGTGAGTTTTTAATTTTCTACTTTTTTCAGGGTTTCTCGCCATATTCTGGGTCCTACAGTGTGATTTTCTCATTTAGGACTTTTTACAAATTTTTTCGCAACTCTGGGTCCTACAGTGTGATTATTATCATTTTTAAACTTTTTCAGGTTTTCTCGCCATATTCGGGATCCTTCAGTGTGAGGTTTTAATTTTCCTCGTTTTTCAGGTTTTCTCGACATATTCTGGGTCCTTCAGTGTGAATTTTTAATTTTCACGTTTTTCAGGGTTTCTCTACATATTCCGGGTCCTTCAGTGTGAATTTTTTATTTTCCACGTTTTTCAGGTTTTTTCGTTATATTCTGGGTCTTACAGTGTGATTTTCTCATTTCATGTTTTTCAGGTTTTCTAGCCATATTCCACGTCCTTCAGTGTGAATTTTTAATTTTCCAGGTTTTTCAGTATTTCTTGCCATATTCTGGGTAATACAGTGTGATTTTCTCATTTTCCACTTTTTTCAGGTTTAATCGCAATATTTGGGGTCCTTCAGTGTGAGTTTTTAATTTTGTACTTTTTCAGGGTTTCTGGCCATATTCTGGGTCCTATAGTGTGTGTTTTTAATTTTCCACGTTTTTCATGGTTTCTTGGCACATTCTGGGTCCTACAGTGTGATTTTCTCATTTTCGATATTTTTCATGTTTTTTCGCAATTCTGGGTCCTACAGTGTGATTATTCTCATTTTCCACCTTTCAGGTTTTCTCGCCATATTCGGGGTCTTTCAGTGTGAATTTTTAATTTTCTACTTTTTTCAGGTTATCTCGCCATATTCTGGGTCCTTCAGTGTGAGTTTTTATTTTTTCTGGTTTTGTAGCCATATTCCGGGTCCTTCAGTGTGAATTTTTAATTTTCCATGTTTTTCAGGAGTTTTCATCATATTCTGGGTCCTACAGTGTGATTTTCTCATTTCCAAGTTTTTCAGGTTTTTGTGCCATATTCCAGGTCCTTCAGTGTAAATTTTTAATTTTCCACATTTTTCAGTGTTTCTCCCCATATTCTGGGTAGCACAGTGTGAATTTTTAATTTTCCACTTTTTTCATGGTTTCTCTTCATGTTCTAGGTCTGACCTTGTGAATTTTTACTTTTCACGTTTTTCAGGGTTTTCTCGCATATTCTGGGTCTTACAGTATGTTTTTCTCATTTTCCCCCCTTTTCAAGTTATTTTCGCAATTTTGTGTCCTACAGTGGGAATTTCTGTTTTTCCACCTTTTTCAGGGTTTCTTGCCATATTCTATGTCCTTAAGTGGGAATTTTTAATTTTCCACTTTTTTCAGGGTTTTTCATCATATTCCAAGTCCTTCAGTGTGAGGTTTTAATTTTCCACGTTTTTCAGGGTTTCTCAACATATTTTGG